>NC_058109.1:404893-427393 GCF_914725855.1 Thunnus albacares
TATCAGTACCACGGCCCAGGTATCGGTACCATGGCCCAGGTATCAGTACCACAGTTCAGGTATCGGTACCACGGCCCAGGTATCAGTACCACAGTTCAGGTATCAGTACCACAGTTCAGGTATCGGTACCACGGCCCAGGTATCAGTACCACAGTTCAGGTATCAGTACCACGGCCCAGGTATCAGTACCACGGCCCAGGTATCGGTACCATAGTTCAGGTATCAGTACCATAGTTCAGGTATCAGTACCACGGCCCAGGTATCAGTACCACGGCCCAGGTATCGGTACCACGGCCCAGGTATCGGTACCATAGTTCAGGTATCGGTACCATAGTTCAGGTATCAGTACCATAGTTCAGGTATCAGTACCATAGTTCAGGTATCAGTACCACGGCCCAGGTATCTGTACCATAGTTCAGGTATCAGTACCACGGCCCAGGTATCTGTACCATAGTTCAGGTATCAGTACCATAGTTCAGGTATCAGTACCACGGCCCAGGTATCAGTACCATAGTTCAGGTATCAGTACCATAGTTCAGGTATCAGTACCATAGTTCAGGTATCAGTACCACGGCCCAGGTATCTGTACCATAGTTCAGGTATCAGTACCATAGTTCAGGTATCAGTACCACGGCCCAGGTATCTGTACCATAGTTCAGGTATCAGTACCATAGTTCAGGTATCAGTACCACGGCCCAGGTATCTGTACCATAGTTCAGGTATCAGTACCATAGTTCAGGTATCAGTACCACGGCCCAGGTATCTGTACCATAGTTCAGGTATCTGTACCACGGCCCAGGTGTCGGTACCATAGTTCAGGTATCGGTACCACGGCCCAGGTATCTGTACCATAGTTCAGGTATCAGTACCACGGCCCAGGTATCTGTACCATAGTTCAGGTATCGGTACCACGGCCCAGGTATCTGTACCATAGTTCAGGTATCAGTACCACGGCCCAGGTATCTGTACCATAGTTCAGGTATCAGTACCACGGCCCAGGTATCTGTACCATAGTTCAGGTATCAGTACCACGGCCCAGGTATCTGTACTATAGTTCAGGTATCAGTACCACGGCCCAGGTATCTGTACCATAGTTCAGGTATCGGTACCACGGCCCAGGTGTTGGTATCGGGACTGAAATCTGTAGTCAGAATCAGAACCGGTCTGGTCTCACCCTCTGCAAGTCGGGCCATGAGCTGCAGCCGTCCGGTGGTTCCGAGGTCGATGCCGGTTCGCTCGAGTTCGTCGCTGTCGAGGAAAGAAGAGGCGGTGGAGGCATCGGTCCGCTCTGTCACATGACCCACCTTCATGGGCCGACCCGCCAACTCGAAGCCGTTCAGCTGCTCCAGAGCTTTCTTAGCACATTCTGCATCTGCAAACTGACAGTCAGAGTCCGTCAGAGACGACGCCACCCGCTGCACTAATATACCACTTTATACACGACTGTAATTACAGTTCGCCACTCGTCCTCCAACATGTGACTCAACATGTGACTCAACATGTGATGCAACGTGTGACTCGAAGTGAGGCGACGTGTGACTCGAAGTGAGGCGACGTGTGACTCGAAGTGAGGCGACGTGTGACTCGAAGTGAGGCGACGTGTGACTCGAAGTGAGGCGACGTGTGACTTGACGTGACTCTGCATCGCAATGACTAAACTCTAAAGTCTCTGCAATATTTATCAGAGTTGCAATTTTACTAAATTACAGCAACTTTTCCACATAAACGTCTGAATCAGCAGCTGTTTGTGGTTTGGACCAATCGTGGCGTTTGGTGTGACGACAACTGACGACGAATCTCACCTGCCAACAAACACGATGCCATAGACGAGCAAAACTGTTCCCAAATGTTCCCAGATGAGGTTTGATTCAGTGAGTCAGGAGACATAATCTGCCTCAAACATCCAACTAGATTTATTTTAATAACATTATTGATGATTTTATTTGCTGCTGATGTTGAGCTGAAAGTTTATTTAATAAAAGTTATAAATGGAACTCAAATACAGTATTTTCTGTTTTACAGAACATTGAGTCCTCATGGTTCTCATGTTCAGCTGTGTTGTTTCTGTGATCTGCAGGAAGTCGTTACGTACGACTCTTCACTGGCAGCAGTTTAAATTAATCACATTATATTATTTTGATTGCAGTGCTGTTGTGTTTTTAGGATTTAAATCTCATGTTTGTGCATTTTATTCTAGACATTAATTTTGCTTTGATCCTCATAACTGTGTTTTATTTGGTTGCATTTCTCAGTCTGTAAAACACTTTCAGTCTCGTTTTAAATGAGCTTTAACAATAAACGTCCGGATGATGGAAACTGAGATATTTGTATTTTATTGACCAAACGATTGAGACTGATTGATGATGAAACTGACTGTTGAAGCACTGTGATGATGATGAGGATGATGATGATGATGATGGTGGTGGTGAGGAAGAACTCACTGTGATGAAGCCGTATCCTTTGGAGCGTCCGGTCTCACTGTCCATCATCAGCTGGATGCTCTCGATCTGTGAAACACAACAACACAAACAGTCTCACACACATATACACACACTAATACACACTAACACACACATACACACACTAACACACACACTAATACACACTAACACACACATACACACACTAACACACACTAACACACACATACACACACTAACACATATACACACACTAATACACACTAACACACACATACACACACTAACACACACATACACACACTAACACATATACACACACACACACACACACTAATACACACACACTAACACAATCACGCATGCACATGTGTGAGTGTGTGTGTATTAGTGTGTATATGTGTGTATTAGTGTGTGTTAGTGTGTGTTAGTGTGTGTGTATTAGTGTGTGTGTATTAGTGTGTGTTAGTGTGTGTATTAGTGTGTGTTAGTGTGTATTAGTGTGTGTGTTAGTGTGTATTAGTGTGTATTAGTGTGTGTATTAGTGTGTGTATTAGTGTGTATTAGTGTGTATTAGTGCGTCTCACCCGTCCAAACGGTTCAAAGATTCCTCTCAGCATCTCCTCGGTGATGTTGAAGTGCAGAGATCCGATGTAGAGCCTCATGGGTCCAGATGTTCCTTTCTGCAGGTTGTTGGCTGCAGCTGCTGCTCTGTTCTTCTCTGCCTGAACACAGAAAATGTGTTTTGACTCGTCTTTAAAACTCCTGAGTCTGTTTTAAACTCCTGAGTCTGTTTTAACCTCCTGAGTCTGTTTTAAACACATCTGTGACATTTTATCCACCAGAAGATCCCCTCCGTCCTCCAGCAGGCTGCATTATTTCATGGTATTACAGAAACCTGCTTTCTGTAATGGGAGAACAGGGTTGAGGTCCTCAGCCTTGTTATTGATCCTACAGACTCTGAACATCATGCTTCATAAAGATCTTCCTCATGTGGTGTTGTGATGATGATGATGCTGGGTTGAGATCAGGTGACTGTGAAGGTCGTAACTCCCATCAGGATAAAGCTGATCACTCACAACTACTTTGTATTGATTAGCAGTGACCCTTCCCCAAACCCTGCCAGCATAACAGAGCCCCCAGACCCCCTCACTGTAGGGGTCCAGCACTCAGACCTGGACCAGACCCCCTCACTGTAGGGGTCCAGCACTCAGACCTGGACCAGACCCCCTCACTGTAGGGGTCCAGCACTCAGACCTGGACCAGGTTTTCCTTTAACGTGTCACCAGTCTGTATATTTGTGGTTTTTGAGAAATAATAAGCAATCGGCACGTTTTTAAGGGGACTGCACTAGTTACATATGAATATAATGAATCATAACCAACATCACACTTTTTGAAGTTGTTTCTTATAATTTGTACCAAATGTCCTAATAATGAACCGTTAAATACCTGCACATTTCCAGGAAATTAATATAAAATTAAAGCAGCAGTAAAATCAAGCAAATCTGTGTGTGTGTGTGTGTGTGTGTGTGTGTGTGTGTGTGTGTGTGTGTGTACCTGCGAGGCCTGTACAATGATGGGAACTCCCAGCAGCCTTTGCCCCGTCAGCCCGATGGCCAGAGGGACAGAGTTGGCCTCCACAAACTCGATGTAGGCGATGCCCTTTGACCTGCGCGAATTCCTGTCTGAGATCATCCTCACGTCCCGAACCTGCAGAGTGACCACAGCGGCAGTTACCATGGCAACCAGCCACCGAAAACCACCACCCACTAGTGTAATACATACTATGTACTAACTAAGTATGTACTACTGCATACTGCATACTAGCATACTGCATACTGCATACTAGCATACTGCATACTAGCATACTGCATACTAGCATACTAGCATACTAGCATACTGCATACTAGCATACTGCATACTAGCATACTGTCTGCAGTGACAACTGAGGACACTGAGCTGTCAGATGAAGAGCTGCAGACTTACAGCCTGTTTCTCTGCAGTGGAAACACAGCCAGTGTCAGCGTTTACCTTCCCCACAGCAGAGAAGAACTCCTCCAGGTCTCTGGGTCGTATCCTGGCTGCCAGCTGCATGCAGAACACCGTCCTGGCATCGCGCTCCTCTGGAGTCAGGTTATCTATCGGCTGCCTGCACAGAGTCAACAGCATCAAACTACAGGAAGTACTCTCTCCCATCAGCGCCTGCTTCACAGCGAAGCCTTCAGGCCCAGTCAAAACAAGCTGGCCTGTTGCATTTATCTGACGCCAGCCGCATGTTAGAAACGTCATCAACACGCCAACACGCTCGCCGTGGATTCTCTGGAACATGAGCTGCTGTATTCACACAAAAGCTCAGTCAGACATTACATGGAGTTTGTAGTGGAGAGCTGTCACAACACCCACACTACCTGTCTGACTGTAACCCTCCATACTGACTGTAGAGGCTGCCTGCAGAGTCAGTGTCACTACACCTGGATTAACTCTCTGACTGCAGTCTGACTCACCTGTCTGACTGTAGTCTGACTGTAGTCTGACTCCCCTGTCTGACTGTAGTCTGACTGTAGTCTGACTCCCCTGTCTGACTGTAGTCTGACCACCCTGTCTGACTGTAGTCTGACTGTAGTCTGACCACCCTGTCTGACTGTAGTCTGACTGTAGTCTGACTCCCCTGTCTGACTGTAGTCTGACCACCCTGTCTGACTGTAGTCTGACTGACGTCTGACTGTAGTCCGACTCCCCTGTCTGACTGTAGTCTGACTCCCCTGTCTGACTGTAGTCCGACTCCCCTGTCTGACTGTAGTCTGACTGTAGTCCGACTCCCCTGCCTGACTGTAGTCTGACTGTAGTCTGACTGTAGTCTGACTGACCTGTCTGACTGTATTCCGACTCACCTGTCTGACTGACGTCTGACTCACCTGTCTGACTGACATCTGACTGTAGTCTGACTGACGTCTGACTCACCTGTCTGACTGACATCTGACTGTAGTCTGACTGACGTCTGACTGTAGTCTGACTCACCTGTCTGACTATAGTCTGACTCCCCTGTCTGACTGTAGTCTGACTATAGTCTGACTCCCCTGTCTGACTGTAGTCTGACTCCCCTGTCTGACTGTAGTCTGACTCACCTGTCTGACTGTAGTTGACTCCTCTGTCTGACTATAGTCTGACTCACCTGTCTGACTGTAGTCTGACTATAGTCTGACCCAGTCAAAACAAGCTGGCCTGTTGCATTTATCTGACGCCAGCCGCATGTTAGAAACGTCATCAACACACCAACACGCTCGCTGTGGATTCTCTGGAACATGAGCTGCTGTATTCACACAAAAGCTCAGTCAGACATTACATGGAGTTTGTAGTGGAGAGCTGTCACAACACCCACACTACCTGTCTGACTGTAACCCTCCATACTGACTGTAGAGGCTGCCTGCAGAGTCAGTGTCACTACACCTGGATTAACTCTCTGACTGCAGTCTGACTCACCTGTCTGACTGTAGTCTGACTGACGTCTGACTCCCCTGTCTGACTGTAGTCTGACCACCCTGTCTGACTGTAGTCTGACTGTAGTCTGACTCCCCTGTCTGACTGTAGTCTGACTCCCCTGTCTGACTGTAGTCTGACCACCCTGTCTGACTGTAGTCTGACTGACGTCTGACTGTAGTCCGACTCCCCTGTCTGACTGTAGTCCGACTCCCCTGTCTGACTGTAGTCCGACTCCCCTGTCTGACTGTAGTCTGACTGTAGTCCGACTCCCCTGCCTGACTGTAGTCTGACTGCAGTCTGACTCACCTGTCTGACTGTAGTCTGACTGACGTCTGACTCCCCTGTCTGACTGTAGTCTGACTCCCCTGTCTGACTGTAGTCTGACCACCCTGTCTGACTGTAGTCTGACTGACGTCTGACTGTAGTCCGACTCCCCTGTCTGACTGTAGTCTGACTCCCCTGTCTGACTGTAGTCTGACCACCCTGTCTGACTGTAGTCTGACTGACGTCTGACTGTAGTCCGACTCCCCTGTCTGACTGTAGTCCGACTCCCCTGTCTGACTGTAGTCCGACTCCCCTGTCTGACTGTAGTCTGACTGTAGTCCGACTCCCCTGCCTGACTGTAGTCTGACTGCAGTCTGACTCACCTGTCTGACTGTAGTCTGACTGACGTCTGACTCCCCTGTCTGACTGTAGTCTGACCACCCTGTCTGACTGTAGTCTGACTGTAGTCTGACCACCCTGTCTGACTGTAGTCTGACTGTAGTCTGACTGTAGTCCGACCACCCTGTCTGACTGTAGTCTGACCACCCTGTCTGACTGTAGTCTGACTGACGTCTGACTGTAGTCCGACTCCCCTGTCTGACTGTAGTCCGACTCCCCTGTCTGACTGTAGTCCGACTCCCCTGTCTGACTGTAGTCTGACTGTAGTCCGACTCCCCTGCCTGACTGTAGTCTGACTGTAGTCTGACTCACCTGTCTGACTGTAGTCTGACTGTAGTCTGACTGACCTGTCTGACTGTATTCCGACTCACCTGTCTGACTGACGTCTGACTGTAGTCTGACTGACGTCTGACTCACCTGTCTGACTGACATCTGACTGTAGTCTGACTGACGTCTGACTGTAGTCTGACTCGCCTGTCTGACTGTAGTCTGACTATAGTCTGACTCCCCTGTCTGACTGTAGTCTGACTATAGTCTGACTCCCCTGTCTGACTGTAGTCTGACTCCCCTGTCTGACTGTAGTCTGACTCACCTGTCTGACTGTAGTTGACTCCTCTGTCTGACTATAGTCTGACTCACCTGTCTGACTGTAGTCTGACTATAGTCTGACTCACCTGTCTGACTGTAGTCTGACTCACCTGTCTGACTGTAGTTGACTCCTCTGTCTGACTATAGTCTGACTCCCCTGTCTGACTGTAGTCTGACTCCCCTGTCTGACTGTAGTCTGACTCCCCTGTCTGACTGTAGTCTGACTGACGTCTGACTGTAGTCCGACTCCCCTGTCTGACTGTAGTCCGACTCCCCTGTCTGACTGTAGTCCGACTCCCCTGTCTGACTGTAGTCTGACTCCCCTGCCTGACTGTAGTCCGACTCCCCTGTCTGACTGTAGTCTGACTGTAGTCCGACTCCCCTGCCTGACTGTAGTCTGACTGTAGTCTGACTCACCTGTCTGACTGTAGTCTGACTGTAGTCTGACTGACCTGTCTGACTGTATTCCGACTCACCTGTCTGACTGACGTCTGACTCACCTGTCTGACTGACATCTGACTGTAGTCTGACTGACGTCTGACTCACCTGTCTGACTGTAGTCCGACTCCCCTGTCTGACTGTAGTCTGACTCCCCTGCCTGACTGTAGTCCGACTCCCCTGTCTGACTGTAGTCTGACTGTAGTCCGACTCCCCTGCCTGACTGTAGTCTGACTGTAGTCTGACTCACCTGTCTGACTGTAGTCTGACTGTAGTCTGACTGACCTGTCTGACTGTATTCCGACTCACCTGTCTGACTGACGTCTGACTCACCTGTCTGACTGACATCTGACTGTAGTCTGACTGACGTCTGACTGTAGTCTGACTCGCCTGTCTGACTGTAGTCTGACTATAGTCTGACTCCCCTGTCTGACTGTAGTCTGACTATAGTCTGACTGTAGTCTGACTCCCCTGTCTGACTGTAGTCTGACTCACCTGTCTGACTGTAGTTGACTCCTCTGTCTGACTATAGTCTGACTCACCTGTCTGACTGTAGTCTGACTATAGTCTGACTCACCTGTCTGACTGTAGTCTGACTCACCTGTCTGACTGTAGTTGACTCCTCTGTCTGACTATAGTCTGACTCCCCTGTCTGACTGTAGTCTGACTCCCCTGTCTGACTGTAGTCTGACTATAGTCTGACTCACCTGTCTGACTGTAGTCTGACTCCTCTGTCTGACTGTAGTTGACTCCTCTGTCTGACTATAGTCTGACTCACCTGTCTGACTGTAGTCTGACTCACCTGTCTGACTGTAGTCTGACTATAGTCTGACTCGCCTGTCTGACTGTAGTCCGACTGTAGTCTGACTCGCCTGTCTGACTGTAGTCTGACTCCCCTGTCTGACTGTAGTCTGACTGTAGTCTGACTCCCCTGTCTGACTGTAGTCTGACTGTAGTCTGACTCATCTGTCTGACTGTAGTCTGACTCACCTGTCTGACTGTAGTCTGACTATAGTCTGACTCACCTGTCTGACTGTAGTCTGACTATAGTCTGACTCCGTCTGACTGTAGTCTGACTGTAGTCTGACTCACCTGTCTGACTGTAGTCTGACTGTAGTCTGACTGTGGGTATAAGTCTGCCATCAGCCGCCTTGTGTAACACAGTCGACATACGTCTTTTACTGTTGTATGTGGCACTTTCTTTTGCTGGGATTTAGTACCCTCCCTACTCCAACACCATTTTGCAAGGGCACAGTCGCTGCATCCTGGGCTTAGCGCTGTGGTGACGGGTCTGGCTATGCAAGACTAGTCTGACTGTAACCCTCCATAGAGACAGGAGAGACAGAATACATCTGAGCAGCAGTGCAGGGTACAGACGTCCTGACTTTTACTCACTACATCTCCCATAATGCACCTGGAGTGTAAACAGACATGCCTTTAAACCACCCAGAAATCTGAAGTCAAATGACATCATAACAAGCTCTCACCTTATTGGACTCTTCTCCTTCCTGACAGGACTCTTACTCCTGGACCGCCGACGGCTGGACAGAGAGAGAGAGACAGGTTAGAGAGAGAGAGAGACAGGTTAGAGAGAGAGAGAGACAGGTTAGAGAGAGACAGGTTAGAGAGAGAGAGACAGGTTAGAGAGAGAGAGAGACAGGTTAGAGAGAGAGAGAGACAGGTTAGAGAGAGACAGGTTAGAGAGAGAGAGAGACAGGTTAGAGAGAGAGAGACAGGTTAGAGAGAGAGAGACAGGTTAGAGAGAGAGAGAGACAGGTTAGAGAGAGAGAGACAGGTTAGAGAGAGAGAGACAGGTTAGAGAGATGCACTTCCTCCTCCACTGTGACTTCCACTTCCACTATTCTATAATAACTTGCAGTATTACAGTATTGCAGTACTGACTGTTTGTGATACTCTATAATAACTTGCAGTATAACTTGCAGTATTACAGTATTGCAGTACTGACTGTTTGTGATACTCTATAATAACTTGCAGTATAACTTGCAGTATTACAGTATTGCAGTACTGACTGTTTGTGGTGCTCCCTGTAGCGCCCCCCCCTCTCTCGGCTCTTGCTGCAGCTGCGGCGGCGCTCTCGGCTGCGGCTTCTCCGTCTGTCTCGGCTGCGTTTGCGTTCTCGGCTGCGGCTTCTCTTCCTGTCTCGACTGCGGCTGCACTTCCTTTCACGGCTGCGACTGTGGCTGCGCTTCTTCCTGCTGGACACACAGCAGCCAATCAGAACACGGGTCCACCCGGGTCACACGGTGAGTCAGGTACATTGACACACCTCCTCCCGCTGTCACGCCATGAGCGTCACGTCAGCTAACGCCTGTCTAACAGACAGTCAGAAAGACGGGTACCTCTTGCTGTGCTCCTCCTGCCCGTTGGGATTCGGGTTCTTGGCGTCGTCCTAAGCGGGTCGACAGAGAACAGCATGAGGATGCAACATTCAGGTGTCCAGGAGGGAGGGGGGACAAGAGAGAATATAGACACAGTTAAATGAGTCACATTGAAGCAGATTGTTGTGTGTGACGGGGGGGGCGTGGGGGGTGTTAGAGGTCAGAGGTCAGTCTGGATCAGTCAGTCAGTCCCAGGCTGCAGCCCGGTAGCCGGCTGGAACTCCGGCAGCAGACGCGACTCTTCTTCTTCTGTGGTGGGACTCCTCTGAAGGGCCCTGAAGCAGACAGGAGGCTTAGTCACTACACTCAGCCCAGAAGAAGAACCCCGGACACAACCTCCACTACACCTGACACACTGCCTCACCTGTGCAGGTACCATGCCTGTATGAGGAGCTGCTCTCACAGATTAAACGACTCTCAGATTAAGGAGCTGCTCTCTCAGATTAAATGTTTATTGACTCAGATTGAGGAGCTGCTCTCTCAGATTAAATGTTTATTGACTCAGATTGAGGAGCTGCTCTCTCAGATTAAATGTTTATTGACTCAGATTAAGGAGCTGCTCTCAGATTACATGTTTATTGACTCAGATTAAGGAGCTGCTCTCACAGATTAAATGTTTATTGACTCAGATTAAGGAGCTGCTCTCTCAGATTAAATGTTTATTGACTCAGATTAAGGAGCTGCTCTCACAGATTAAATGTTTATTGACTCAGATTAAGGAGCTGCTCTCTCAGATTAAATGTTCAGACTGACTACCCGGTCGGTCAGTTTTAGTCTCAGGATGTGGAGACTTTCAGAGTCTCGGTTGAACCCTCATTCTGAGTCCCTGCTCAGAGCTCAGAGCCGGGATGCAGAACGGTTCCAGCAGGACATAAACTACTACTTTATGCTTAGCTAACAGCTAACAGCTAACTCTGATGCTAATGCTAATGCATTGTGACGCTGCCTTCCCATGATCCTCCTGTGATTATCACTCAGCTGCTCCATGCTCTCCTGTCTGTCTCTGACACTTAATTTCCCAGAATCCTCAGCTGTTCCTCCTCAGGGGGGGGGTTGGGCCAAACTCGGTGTGACAGTTTACAGTTACCAAGGGAACCACAGTCATGTTACCATGGGGACCACAGTACAGCAATGCATGATGGGGCTTTTTACTACCTTCATGTCTGTGACAGATCACACTGGCATTCAGGGGAGCAGAGGTGAGAAATCGTTAGGCAAGTCTACAAAGAGAGATAGACGGGCATTTATTCATGACAGTCTGAAAAGGAACGCATCATCATCATCATCATCATCATCATCATCATCATCATCAGCCCAACTCTACTGTCTACAGTTATTCTAACATTAGCAGCTACAGAGTGAAGAGGACTGCTTTGAGGACTGGTGTGATGAGCATTATTTGCACATCAATGCACAAAAAACTGAAGGAATAATATGAGATTCCAGATTAACTGTAGATCACAGCTGTGTTGCCAAACTAGTGTGTCGGTACCTCAGAGGACAGACAGACTCACCTTCCTGTACGGAGCCTCCAGCATCGCCTCGATGTCCAGGTCATCTGCCATCTTGCTGCTGGTCTGCGAACACACACAGTGAGCTGTTTGCTTAATCCCAAACCTGACCAAGCCTATAAAGAGAGACTGAACTAAACTCCAAACAGAACAAGCTCTGATCTAGAACACAGGAGATAGCAGCTGGTTGGTGAGTGTTTCTGAAACTTTGTCTCAGGCTTTGTTGGAGCAGAGCACTTCCTGGTTTCGCTCTCTGAATTTCAATTGGTGGGTCACTGACGGGGTTCACACCCTCTATTGTTGCCTTACTGTGAAAATCTGAAAGGGGCGGGTTCAGCTGTGACACTTCCTGGTATTTAAACACACAAGCTGCGCTCTAGCATCAGTGGAAGCGTCAGTCCTTAAGACCGAACTGTGTAAAGACCTGCGAGTCCACCGAGCAAGTCCACCGAACGGTGAGTCCCTTTCTACGATCTATCAACGTAGCCTTCCTCACTCACCATCTGCTACAAACACATTCCTGTCATCCGATGCTTTCGAGAAAAAAAACAACACACCTGTCGTAGACAGTGCAACCCGGAAAACCTCATTTCAGTCAGAAAAGCCTCGTCTACTCAGTCCTCCTTCACTCTTGGCCATTGGAACTGCCAGTTGACTGTAAACAAAACTGAATTCATCCAAGCACTCACTAATATGACAGACATTCAGGTTCTAGTCCTGACCGAAACCTGGATCCGTCCAGAAAACACTGCTACACCAGCTGCACTCTCAGTCTCTGAGGGGTCCTCGTTTCCAAACACTGGAAATCCAGTAAGCTTTCTCTGCCAAGCAACAACTCCTCCTTTAAATACCACACAATCACAGTTACTGCTCCTGTTCAGCTGGTTGTGGTTGTCATATCAACCACCAGAGAGTCAACCGGGGAACTTTGTAGTCGAACTAGACATGATACACTCAGCCATTCCTGGTGACGACACACCTCTGACTGTCCTGAATATCCACACTGACAAAACCCGAGCTGACTTCCTGTCACTTCTGTCTTCATTCGATGTCAAACAGATCTCCACTCCTCCCACACACAAAGCAGGAAACACTCGGATGTTTATTCAGAACTGCTCCACAGCAAATCTGACTGTCACCCTCGTACATCTGTCTGATCTTTATCCAATTCACCATCTCCTTACGGAACATCCTCATGCTGCTCCGCAGTTGGTCTCCTTCCACCTCAACATCCTTTTGCTCACACTGACTCAACTTTCCAATGAGGTCTTGGCTACCCTGCCTCCTCATAATGAGGCTACAGACACACTCTGCTCCTCACTAGCCTCCTCTCTTCACCATCTCTGCCCTCTAACATCCAAACCTGCTCACATCATCCCCCTAGTCCACGGCTCACTGAAGACAGAGAGCAAAGGATGGAGCTCAGAGCAGCGGAGAGAAAATCCAGAGAGTCCACTGACGTCAGTGACTGTCAGGGTCTCCTAGCAGCATCATTCTCCTCCAGTTTAAAAACAGCTAAGACCACTTACTGTCAGAACAAGATCTGTGGCGCCTCAGACGCTCAGAAAATGTTCTCTGCTTTTAATTTGCTCCTCAATCCGCCTCCTCCTCCTCCAACCTCCTGTAATCAGTCCTCCGAGCCTGACAGGGCCACGCTGTCCTCATTCTCCCCTCTGACCGAGGACGACGTCTCCAAACTTCTGCTGGACTCTCGTCCCACTACCTGTCCACTGGACCCAATACCATCCAACCTTCTACAGACCAGTTCCCCACACTTAACCCCGCAGTCACACACATCATCAACTCCTCACTTACAACAGGTGTTTTCGCCGCCACATTTAAGCAAGCTCGATTCACCCCGCTGCACAAAAAACCTGCACTCAACCCAGCTCAGGTTGAAAACTACAGACCGGTTTCACTCCTGCCCTTCTTATCAAAAATACTTGAGCACACAATCAACCTGTACGACCCGAATCAGTCCGGCTTTAAGCGCCGTCACTCTACTGAGACTGCACTCCTGCCGGTTATGGACTCACTGCTTTCAGCTAGAGCTGCTGGTCAGTCCTCAGCTCTACTGCTGCTGGATCTGTCAGCTGCCTTTGACACAGTCAACCACCAAATCCTCCTCCCCACACTCACTGAGCTCGGTATCTCAGCATCCGCCCTCCGCTGGTTCATGTCCTACCTGTCAGGGAGATATTTTAGAGCATCTTGGGGGGGGGGGGCTGTCCAAACTGCACAGCTTATCCACAGGGGTTCCTCAGGGGTCAGTGCTTGGTTCTCTTCTCATTATACACCACCTCACTTGGCGCAATCATCAGCTCCTATAGCTCCTCATACCACTGCTATGCTGATGATACTCAGCTCTTCCTGTCGCTCCTGCCGGAAGACCACACAGTCTCGGCTGGGATCTCGTCGTGTCTTGCCGACGGATGTGGATATGGATGAAAGAACGCCACCTCCTTGTCATCCCAGCCAGTCCCTCCATACAACAAAACATCAGCAACCAGCTCGAATCAACCCAACTCATGCCCACAAAGTCTGCCCGCAACCTGGGTGTCATGATTGATGATGACTGGTTTACCCTGTTACCCCTCACCCTCACCAATCTCACTTCTCACGCCTGAACCTAACCAACCCAACCAACGAAGGCAACCAGTACTAGCCAATCAGAAGCAGAGTAGGGCCCGTCATGACTTCACCATCCTGGGAAAAAAATTTTGGCCCACCAGTAAGCTACACTGCATTGTCTCTGAAATGTTGTTTTTTTTCTTGGATGCGCACAAACAGGCGGGAGGGAGAATCACCGATGCTACTTTTCATTTTTAAGGTTGAAATTCAACACTCTTTTTGATCAATTTTCGATTTAGAATCAAAATCATGACACCCCTAACAATAATAATAATAATAATAAATGATATATAATATATATATATATATATATATATATATATACACATACATACACACACACACACATAATGCCCTTAAAGTGGCCCAGAATATGTAAAATGGAAATATTTCAATATTTCCCAATTATGTATTTTCGTGCAGCTGCCATAGTTTTGCACAGAGGGTGTTGATTGATGGCTTTACTGGTAAAATGAAACTCACCATTCAAATGTTGTTGCACCCTTCACTTTCAATAAGTGAACAGAAATAATTGTGGCTGTTATGTTCTCCTGTTTTTGATGACATGAGATCATAATATAGTGTGATTTTGAAAACACTCTCTGAAACATTAATAAAGGATCAATCAGCCATTTATTAACGACTGATAAGATATCTATACATGCAAAATACATTTGTGGTTCAACATTTGGTACAGAGACTAATTCTAAAGGAATACTTGAATAGTGGAGTAAGAAAATCTCTGATGACAGCTTCTATGATGTCAATAATCTGGTTTCTTTAGTCTTGTGTTAATTAAAATGAAAAGAACAGCTTTAGTTTTTCCAGCGTGTCATAAAACAAGTCATTAGTCCAGATGAACATAAAACATGTTACTATCACTATAGAAAGAAAACATCAACGTCAAGAAGCAAGAAAGACTTTTACACTGCAGGGACAGTTTGACTTGTTTTAGACTGCAGGGACAGTTTGACTTGTTTTAGACTGCAGGGGCAGTTTGACTTGTTAAACACTGCAGGGACAGTTTGACTTGTTTTAGACTGCAGGGACAGTTTGACTTGTTTTACACTGCAGGGACAGTTTGACTTGTTTTAGACTGCAGGGACAGTTTGACTTGTTAAACACTGCAGGGACAGTTTGACTTGTTTTACACTGCAGGGACAGTTTGACTTGTTTTACACTGCAGGGACAGTTTGACTTGTTAAACACTGCAGGGACAGTTTGACTTGTTTTACACTGCAGGGACAGTTTGACTTGTTTAAGACTGCAGGGACAGTTTGACTTGTTTTAGACTGCAGGGACAGTTTGACTTGTTAAACACTGCAGGGACAGTTTGACTTGTTTTAGACTGCAGGGACAGTTTGACTTGTTTTACACTGCAGGGACAGTTTGACTTGTTTTACACTGCAGGGACAGTTTGACTTGTTTAAGACTGCAGGGACAGTTTGACTTGTTTTAGACTGCAGGGACAGTTTGACTTGTTAAACACTGCAGGGACAGTTTGACTTGTTTTACACTGCAGGGACAGTTTGACTTGTTTAAGACTGCAGGGACAGTTTGACTTGTTTAAGACTGCAGGGACAGTTTGACTTGTTTAAGACTGCAGGGACAGTTTGACTTGTTTAAGACTGCAGGGACAGTTTGACTTGTTAAACACTGCAGGGACAGTTTGACTTGTTTTAGACTGCAGGGACAGTTTGACTTGTTTTAGACTGCAGGGACAGTTTGACTTGTTAAACACTGCAGGGACAGTTTGACTTGTTTTAGACTGCAGGGACAGTTTGACTTGTTTTACACTGCAGGGACAGTTTGACTTGTTTTAGACTGCAGGGACAGTTTGACTTGTTAAACACTGCAGGGACAGTTTGACTTGTTTTACACTGCAGGGACAGTTTGACTTGTTTAAGACTGCAGGGACAGTTTGACTTGTTTTAGACTGCAGGGACAGTTTGACTTGTTTTAGACTGCAGGGACAGTTTGACTTGTTTTACACTGCAGGGACAGTTTGACTTGTTTTAGACTGCAGGGACAGTTTGACTTGTTTAAGACTGCAGGGACAGTTTGACTTGTTTAAGACTGCAGGGACAGTTTGACTTGTTTAAGACTGCAGGGACAGTTTGACTTGTTTTAGACTGCAGGGACAGTTTGACTTGTTAAACACTGCAGGGACAGTTTGACTTGTTTAAGACTGCAGGGACAGTTTGACTTGTTTAAGACTGCAGGGACAGTTTGACTTGTTTTAGACTGCAGGGACAGTATGACTTGTTTAAGACTGCAGGGACAGTTTGACTTGTTAAACACTGCAGGGACAGTTTGACTTGTTTTACACTGCAGGGACAGTTTGACTTGTTAAACACTGCAGGGACAGTTTGACTTGTTTTAGACTGCAGGGACAGTTTGACTTGTTTTAGACTGCAGGGACAGTTTGACTTGTTTAAGACTGCAGGGACAGTTTGACTTGTTTTACACTGCAGGGACAGTTTGACTTGTTTTAGACTGCAGGGACAGTTTGACTTGTTTAAGACTGCAGGGACAGTTTGACTTGTTTAAGACTGCAGGGACAGTTTGACTTGTTTAAGACTGCAGGGACAGTTTGACTTGTTTTAGACTGCAGGGACAGTTTGACTTGTTTTAGACTGCAGGGACAGTTTGACTTGTTTTACACTGCAGGGACAGTTTGACTTGTTTTACACTGCAGGGACAGTTTGACTTGTTTTAGACTGCAGGGACAGTTTGACTTGTTTAAGACTGCAGGGACAGTTTGACTTGTTTAAGACTGCAGGGACAGTTTGACTTGTTTTAGACTGCAGGGACAGTTTGACTTGTTTAAGACTGCAGGGACAGTTTGACTTGTTTTAGACTGCAGGGACAGTTTGACTTGTTTAAGACTGCAGGGACAGTTTGACTTGTTTAAGACTGCAGGGACAGTTTGACTTGTTTTAGACTGCAGGGACAGTTTGACTTGTTTTAGACTGCAGGGACAGTTTGACTTGTTTAAGACTGCAGGGACAGTTTGACTTGTTTAAGACTGCAGGGACAGTTTGACTTGTTTTACACTGCAGGGACAGTTTGACTTGTTTAAGACTGCAGGGACAGTTTGACTTGTTTTAGACTGCAGGGACAGTTTGACTTGTTTTACACTGCAGGGACAGTTTGACTTGTTTAAGACTGCAGGGACAGTTTGACTTGTTTAAGACTGCAGGGACAGTTTGACTTGTTTTACACTGCAGGGACAGTTTGACTTGTTTAAGACTGCAGGGACAGTTTGACTTGTTTTAGACTGCAGGGACAGTTTGACTTGTTTTACACTGCAGGGACAGTTTGACTTGTTTTACACTGCAGGGACAGTTTGACTTGTTAAACACTGCAGGGACAGTTTGACTTGTTTAAGACTGCAGGGACAGTTTGACTTGTTTAAGACTGCAGGGACAGTTTGACTTGTTTTACACTGCAGGGACAGTTTGACTTGTTTTACACTGCAGGGACAGTTTGACTTGTTTTAGACTGCAGGGACAGTTTGACTTGTTTTACACTGCAGGGACAGTTTGACTTGTTTTACACTGCAGGGACAGTTTGACTTGTTTAAGACTGCAGGGACAGTTTGACTTGTTTTACACTGCAGGGACAGTTTGACTTGCTTTAGACTGCAGGGACAGTTTGACTTGTTTTAGACTGCAGGGACAGTTTGACTTGTTTTACACTGCAGGGACAGTTTGACTTGCTTTAGACTGCAGGGACAGTTTGACTTGTTTTAGACTGCAGGGACAGTTTGACTTGTTTAAGACTGCAGGGACAGTTTGACTTGTTTAAGACTGCAGGGACAGTATGACTTGTTTTAGACTGCAGGGACAGTTTGACTTGTTTAAGACTGCAGGGACAGTTTGACTTGTTTTAGACTGCAGGGACAGTTTGACTTGTTTAAGACTGCAGGGACAGTTTGACTTGTTTAAGACTGCAGGGACAGTTTGACTTGTTTAAGACTGCAGGGACAGTTTGACTTGTTTTACACTGCAGGGACAGTTTGACTTGCAATAAAGTAAAGATTTTTAATTACAGCTAGAAAAACATGTTTCACTGTTCATTTGGGCTCCTGCCTGATGTTTTAACATAACGGAGAGCTTCTCAGAGAACCAGGTTATATCCGCATCTCGGAGGTTACTGTCGCCGTTAGCCTAACAGCTCAGTGTCCCGGTAATTACACCGGACAGCTACAGTTTAACCCCAGTAACTGTGACCCCGGCGTGTCCCCGGTGAGGCTGGTGGCCCGATACTGTGACCTCAGCCGGTCTGACTTCAGGTGAACAACACCTGAGGCCTCCACTACTAGCAGCTAGCAGCTAGCAGCTAACGGCAGCAGAGCAGGCTGAGCGCCGGGCAGCAGAGGAGTTTTTACCTGGATACACAGCGGCTCGGTGGGTCAATAACCAGGAAACTGTCGACCTGTCCGGTTCACGGTTTCTCCTGTCGGTACCCGCCACAGACACCTGCCTCCCGGGCTCTTAATGGTGTAAACAGGAGCTCGGCAACTGTCGCGAGATTGTAACTCCTTCTTGGGAGCCAGACAACTATCGCGAGATCGTCACTGCTATTATTATTATTATTATTGATTAGAGATAATCATTAATATAACAAACTTAATACACAAACAGCAGCTGAAAATGCGGAGAACAGCAACAGAAAGTGTGTTCACAATAAAAAAGAACATCAACAAAGGTTCACAATGTTCCGGTGAGTCTTAAAGCAACATTCAGGAAATGAACATGAAACCTGTGTTTCTGCTGTAATCATTCCTCCTGTTCATACTGACCATTAGAAGATCCTTCATAATGACCTCACAATGGAAGTGATGGAGGACAAAATCCAGTCTGAAACTGTTGAATTAAGTTAAATTGTTGTATTACTCAGATAACTGAGCCTGCTCTATTCATTATTCTGTTCACTCACTTCATCTTAATGTAATGTGAGCTGTAGCGGTGAGTTGGGCACTAACTGAAAAATAACAACTTATAATAATAATGATGCATTTCCATTTGGCTTGATGAAATGGATAATACTTATACTAATACAATTTAAAGTTAACATTTAAAAGAAATACAACTAAAAAAGGAGGCAAGTATAACTACAACCGTTACTACGTCATCATGATTGTGAATTTCTAAAATTAAGCAGAAGTGTACATATGTAGAATAATAACGATGACGTGATTAAAAACCTCAACACGTATAGAGAAGAATATGAGAAAACTCACTTTTAAAACTCATCAATAAAAACATCATGTGATGCCATAAAAATGAGAACCAGATGATTTTTATTCTGCCTGAATGTGAGTCAACAGAGCAGAACGTCTCTGAACCTTCACCGAGTCCAGACTGAAGCAGCACTCAGAGGTCAAGTCTTTGTTTAGAAGTGTTTGTAGCAGTCGACTGTATGTGTCAATAAATACAGAGAAGAAGAAGAAGAAGAAGAAGAAGAAGAAGACTGCCTGCTGGTGAACAAGAAGGAAACACACGCTGAGTTTTGGTGAGAAACTGAACGTAAAGACGAGTTTACTGACGAGCTTTAATGAAACATTCAAAGTTCCTCACAAACATGTTTCTTCTTCTTCCTTCAGCTGGATGTTTGTTCTCTTCTGTGCAGTTTGGAAAGTTCCTCTGAGCTCACCTTAAATCTGAATTTAAGGGGCGGGTCTATGAGCAGCATTTATGACATCACAGCTGGTTCGGAGCCAATCGCGGTCCAGTATGTAACGTCCACCAGCGTGATGTGGAAACTTGAAACCACCGATGCACAAACACTGAGGAGACATCTGGTGTCCAGCAGGAAAACTTCAGAATCAACAATATTTACAGTTTTAATGAAGGAGGAGGAGGGCGGGGCAATATGGACAAAATCATTTTCACCAAATACCTCCATATTGATATTGCATCAGTATTGTAGGGATGACTACTGGTGCTTTCACAAATGATATTGTGTGTGTGCAGTGTGGGCGCTTCCCTCTACCTGACTGCTATCAGGCTACTTATGTGAACTATAACGGGTGTTTTTATCCTAGTTTGGCCCTTCCTGTTAGCTGCGTATACGTATACGGGGCCACCTGAGGGTTCCTTGTACCCGGATGCTGATCTGCTGTCTGACATGTTGCTGCTCACCTGTGGAGTTCGGGGTCCTTGTGTGTCCAGATAAACTGTAGAACTGATTTAACCCTTCTGGGATAAATACAGTCGTCTGAATCTGAATATTTACACAATGAGATTTTTGATAAATAATCATCAGTAATGTGGATATAATGACTATGTGGGTCAATGCAAATAACAGAACAGTCTGGTAAGTTCAGAAAATGACTTCACGTCACTGTAATGCAGCCTTTAAAACATGATATGAAGGTATCAAAATCTAAGATGATATCTGATATCGTTATAATATCCATATATTGCCCAGCCCTACCAGGAGGAGGAAGGTTTATAATGAGGTAACTGTTGTTTTTAAGGACAAATACATTAGATACATATTATTATTTTTTATGTATCTTACAACATGTCCGGAGATCTTTAAACAGGCAGATTCAGTCTCTTCAGACACCATGTTGTCATCTCCTTTCACCTCACTGCTGCAACTCTCATGTTATTAGTCTCTTTGTGACATCATCGCCTTCTGAAATCGGCCTCCTGTCAGCCAATCAGATGTCGTCTTGCTCCGCTCGTTCTCTGGAGGAAACCCACCTGCTGACTATCACCTCCTGTCCACAGAGAAAACATCATGTTCAGTGTTTTTCCAGAAAAAACTAAAAAAAAAAAACAATCACCGCTTTAGTTTAGAGCTGAAACAATCGATTAGTCGACCAACAAAATAAGGTATCTATAACTATAATCTATTAATCATTTACCAATGAAAACCTCCATCCACTTCCTCCAAAGTCTCAGATTCTCAGTTTGTGTGTTTTCTGTCTTTGTAAACTGCAGAGTTTCAGACAGGTGGTCGGACACGTAAAGACATCACCTTTAAACTTATTAAATAAATCATATAGTCATTAATTATAGTGGAAATCTGAGTTACAACCCAGATGAACTGAAATACTATTTTTCATGACTGTGACTCGAAGTTCAAGTTTGTTTTCTGAGAGATGAACCGTTTCATTAACACCTACAACACCACCTACACCTATAATAACACCTACACCACCTACACCTATAATAACACCTACACCACCTACACCTACACCAACACTTACAATAACACTAACACCTACAACACCACCTACAACACCTACACCAACACCTACACCAACACTTACAATAACACTAACACCTACAACATCACCTACAACACCTACACCTACACCTATAATAACACCTACACCACCTACACCTATAATAACACCTACACCACCTACACCTACAACACCACCAACACCTACACCAACACTTACAATAACACTAACACCTACAACAACACCTACAACACCTACACCAACACCTACAATACCTACACCAACACCTACAATACCTACAATAACACCTACAACACCACCTACAACACCTACACCAACACCTACAATACCTACAATAACACCTACAACACCACCTACAACACCACCTACAACACCTACAACACCACCTACATTAACACTAACACCTACACCTACAACACCACCTACACCAACATCTACAACACCACCTACAACACCTATAACACCACCTACAACACCTACACCAACACCTACAATAGCACCTACAACAACACTTTAAACAACACTAAAACCTACAACAACAACACCAGTGCTGGCACAGAAACAAGTGGGTCCATCCCACTGTACTAAACCAAACAGCTCTAAATAAAGTCTTCTGGTAAAAACTAATTGTATTATCTTGATTATTAGTATTTTACATATGAATCATATCGATACATTGATAATGAGAATATCCATCATTCTTCTGACGAGGTGTCATCTGGTGAAGAATCCAGATTTCCCAGAAACAGCCGAGACATTTACAGGAAGTTGTAGAGACTGAAACCCTGCTGCTGTCTGCTGGTCCTACAGTCTGTCTCACCTGAACCTTCAGTCTGCTCAGACACACAGGTGAGTCCAGCTCAGCTTCTGATAGGTCGGCTGGATAGATGATGTAACACAACATCAGCTCCTGTAAACACAAACACAGTAAATCTCCAGAATGACAGAAACCAGAATGAAAGCTGACGAGTCGTCGGTACCTTGGAGACGTTGGCCGTGATCCTGCTGAGAGCCGCAAGAGAACGCCACGAAAACGGACGCAACGCCGAGCCCCTAAACGCACCATCAACTCGCTCGACCACCACCGAATAACTACGGGAAGAGAGAGAGGACAATCCTGTGAGACTGAGGACACTGAAG
>NC_058109.1:429893-459380 GCF_914725855.1 Thunnus albacares
AGGATCATGGGTAATGTAGTATTTAGTGTATTAACAGGGAAGCTGCTGAGGATCATGGGTAATGTAGTATTTAGTGTATTAACAGGGAAGCTGCTGAGCATCATGGGTAATGTAGTATTTAGTGTGTTAGCAGGGAAGCTGCTGAGCATCATGGGTAATGTAGTATTTAGTGTATTAACAGGGAAGCTGCTGAGCATCATGGGTAATGTAGTATTTAGTGTGTTAGCAGGGAAGCTGCCGAGGATCATGGGTAATGTAGTATTTCGTGTGTTAGCAGGGAAGCTGCCGAGGATCATGGGTAATGTAGTATTTAGTGTATTAGCAGGGAGGCTGCTGAGGATCATGGGTAATGTAGTATTTAGTGTGTTAACAGGGAAGCTGCCGAGGATCATGGGTAATGTAGTATTTAGTGTGTTAGCAGGGAAGCTGCCGAGGATCATGGGTAATGTAGTATTTAGTGTGTTAGCAGGGAAGCTGCTGAGGGTCATGGGTAATGTAGTATTTAGTGTATTAGCAGGGAGGCTGCTGAGGATCATGGGTAATGTAGTATTTAGTGTATTAGCAGGGAAGCTGCCGAGGGTCATGGGTAATGTAGTATTTAGTGTATTAGCAGGGAGGCTGCTGAGGATCATGGGTAATGTAGTATTTAGTGTATTAGCAGGGAAGCTGCTGAGGATCATGGGTAATGTAGTATTTTAGTGTTGGTGTTACCTCCTCCAGGCTGAGCTGCAGGTACTCTGTGAGGGAGAACGGGGTCCGCCTCACCTGCCTCACCCCCCCGACCTCCCCTCCTGCCTGAAACAGAACAACACACTGAGTCAACATACACCTGCCTCACCCCCCCCCGACCCCCCACCATGTTACTCACATGAGTTTCACTTATTGATTGACTCGTGATTGAACAGAAACGCTTCCATCTTATTAAACGTATTGATCCACACTGAGTCCGAGCGTCTCATGGAGACCTCCATGTCCTTCTACACTCTGATGTAAAGGACAGATGTGCGCTGGATTTATAACTCAAGACAAAACCAGAGCATCATCATTATTGCGAAATGGAACACGGCACAATAATCAATTTATCTCAATTATCTTGTTTTCATAATGGTTAGAAGCCCTACTGGATCATTTCTTTATTCGCTCCAAACAGCCAAAATGTAAACTGTACATTAGCTGTAAGCTAGTTAGCGACAGACACACTGACTGTGTCTGACAGTTAGAAATCACTCTGTTTACTACAGAATGCACCACATTTACCGAACACCATGATATCATATACCACTACTGTATAAATAAACCTACACCACCATATATACACACCACTGTATACTGTATATACACACCACTGTATACTATATATATACACACCACTGTATACTGTATATACACACCACTGTATACTGTATATACACACCACTGTATACTATATATATATATACCACTGTATATATGCAGTGGTGTGTATATATACAGTGGTGTATATATATAATATACAGTGGTATATATACAGTGGTGTATATATATAGTATACAGTGGTATATATACAGTGGTGTATATATATAATATACAGTGGTATATATACAGTGGTGTATATATATAATATACAGTGGTATATATACAGTGGTGTATATATATAATATACAGTGGTATATATACAGTGGTGTATATATATAGTATACAGTGGTATATATACAGTGGTGTATATATATAATATACAGTGGTATATATACAGTGGTGTATATATATAATATACAGTGGTATATATGCAGTGGTGTATATATATAATATACAGTGGTATATATACAGTGGTGTATATATATAATATACAGTGGTATATATACAGTGGTGTATATATATAATATACAGTGGTATATATACAGTGGTGTATATATATAATATACAGTGGTATATATGCAGTGGTGTATATATATAATATACAGTGGTATATATACAGTGGTGTATATATATAGTATACAGTGGTATATATACAGTGGTGTATATATATAATATACAGTGGTATATATACAGTGGTGTATATATATAATATACAGTGGTATATATACAGTGGTGTATATATATAATATACAGTGGTATATATACAGTGGTGTATATATATAATATACAGTGGTATATATGCAGTGGTGTATATATACCACTGTATACTGTATATATACACACCACTGTATATATACCACTGTATATTATATATATATACACCACTGTATACTGTATATATACACACCACTGTATATATACACCACTGTATACTATATATATATATATACCACTGTATATATGCAGTGGTGTGTATATATACAGTGGTGTATATATATAATATACAGTGGTATATATGCAGTGGTGTATATATATGGTATACAGTGGTGTGTATATACAGTATACAGTGGTGTGTATATATACCACTGTATATATACACACCACTGTATATATACCACTGTATACTGTATATATACACCAGACTCAGTGTAGGAAACGTCGGGGGTCAGTGTTGACTGATACATTTAATAAGATGGAAGCGTCTTCTAAAAGCACTTTCTGTGTGGATTGGCTGTCACAGTGTGAGTTTCAGAGGAAGACTTACCTCACTGTCAGAGACCACCAGGACAAAACCAGGACCTGGAACCAAACCATCAGGGTCAGAGCTGGGATCAAGGTCCTGGTCAGGGTTCAGGTCTTGTGGGTCCAACCTGAAAAATGAAAATAAACATCACAGTTGAGTTTTAATCTCTGAAATATTCCCAGATTATTATCACAAGTGCAGTGCCCGTTCATAACGTGCCTGTTCTGAACGAGACAATTTCTCAGTACCTAGAAAGAACAGTGCCTGTCCCCTAAACGCCTCAGTAGACGCTATATTTACCCATGTTCCCTAAACGCCTCATCAACAGAATATCTGGAGACTATAATTTTGAGTTGAGCTGAAGTTGATGGGATGAACTGTAGTGCCCGTTCAAAACGTGCCTGAGACATCCTGCACCATGTCTTGAATGTACATACAGAGTTCCCTCGTGTGAGGAACAGGAATAGAGCTGAACTCTCTTATCTCAGATGTTTATACTGTGAAGGTGTGGTGAGGCTCGCCTGGGTTTCAGCTCCATGGACAACAACTTCATGACCAGTATGTATTCTGGAGTGTGTATGTTATGTGTGTATATATTGTATGTTTCTGTTTTATTGATCAGATTATTGAGTGTGTTATTCTTTTAATGTTTTAAGGGGGAGTTGGAGCAGAGTATCTGTAACCTGAGGACCTGTGTCACTGTTCTCAGGAGTATATTGTGATATAAATAAACTGAAAATCAGTTCAGCGCTTTGTTGGTGCGACTAACCTGTGACATCATCACAGTTCCACTGACTGCTTCACTGTCTCTCTGTTGGAAGAATCGTGTGTACTGAGTCTTCATGTTTTGGTGAACTGAAGACAAACATGTATTCTGTTCTGTTCTGTTTGCCGTCCCTCCCAACCAACCGGGCTCGCAGATCATTCATACCTACCAGTACCGCACCAGTACAGCACCAGTACAGCACCAGTACTGCACCAGTACAACAGAATAACTGAACCTCTGAACTGAACTGTGTTTGTGAGGATGCTGCACTTTATAATATGTATGTCAGTGATTATGTTGTGGTGCTCTGTTGTTGTTGTTGTTGGTATTGTTGTTGTTGTTGTTGTTGTTGGTATTGTTGTTGTTGTTGTTGTTGTTGGTATTGTTGTTGTTGTTGTTGGTATTGTGGGTGTCTGTTTGTTTGTTTGTATGACACATGATGAATTTCCGAGAGGATTAATAAATATTGATCTATTCTGTTGAATAAAATAAGAGTTGTCTCCAATAAACAAGGCAGAGTGTAAAACAGCAGATTCTTAAAGGGAGTCTGGTGAACAGAAACTACCTGCAGCTTCTCTCAGCCTCCGGCTCGACCTCTGACCCCGGCCGGAGCCTCTTAGCGTGGGGAGAGGCTCCACCCTCTGGACCCGGCTCCGCCCCCGCCGCCTGCCCCTCCCCCTTATGTCCGTTAACTGCCCCCCCTCCTCCCACCTCCCTCCTCACAGCCTCCATCTCCACTGGCTGAGACAGTCTGAGCAGGGTTTGATTGACAGCTTCTTCATCCAATCCCTGAGCGGCGAGGGCCGACGCCGCCCACCTGAGCAGCTCCTCATACCTGCAGGAACGAGAGGAGAACAGGTGTGTTTCCTCCCAGCGCAGGTCACTCACATCAGGCTTGGAAAGATGTCATATCATTGTAAAGGTAATCAAGGACTGTCTCATCATTTTAACGAGCAGAGATGTGTGAAGATGATCGTGTGTGCTTGTTCCTGAGAGAAGGACTGTGTTCTAGCAGACCCTCCTCTCCATCCTGGCTCAGGCCCTATAAGGTACCGTTCAGGGTCTTGGAGTACACGGGACATGTTAAGGTGTTAAAGGTTCTTATCTAACATACATGTGCATGTAAATGTATCTCGTGGCTGTTTGCCATTGGCTGTAATCCATAAGTTTGTATAATATGACCGATCGATGATCATTTCTTCGTCTCTGAAGACTATAAAAAGGTCAGTTTGGCTTTTTATAGCGAGACAGAGGAATGATTCGCTTTGTGTGAGTTCTGTCTCCTTACTGATCAATTATAATATTTTTTAATCTTCAACCCAGCAGTCTTTTGTTTATATTTCATATGTGTGTTAAGTGTTTTAAGACAATTTCCACGACATCATCGTTTCAACAGACGGGTGTGATGTCATCGTTTCAACAGACGGGTGTGATGTCATCGTTTCAACAGACGGGTGTGATGTCACTGACCTGGACTGGGGGATGATGGGTAGAAACAAACCCTCATGTTCTGTAACACAAACAGAGATCAGCTGGCTGCAGAGAACACTGCTGATTGGACCAGACAGATGATGATGTCATTGGGTGTAAACTCACGCTCCCATTGGTCGGAGAGGCTGTGGTCCGGTCTGGCTCTGGAGAGGACCCCCTTACCGAAGAACCCCTGCAACACAACGTGATGTGTCAACTCAGACCTGGATCCTGTTTAACTCGGTATTTAATGTATGTTAATGTGTTATTATCTTATTTTCAGTGTTTTTTTTATTATTTTCAGTGTATACTAAGTATTTTAATGTTTTTCTAATTTTAAACCTGCAGTATGTCACACAATGCTGATGAAGCCCGTCACCACCGGGTCAATCTCTCTGTATTTCCAGTATACAGAGCTGACATTCCCACGCTGGCACACTGGTAGTGATGCGTTTTACGTCAGTCAGCAATGTGTCATCAAATCTGGTGTTATTTTTGACATTAAAAATTTTTTTTTGGGCTGCCAGGCCACCGAGACCCCGACCAGGCCTGCACTATCCGTCGCAGGAAATAATGGATTAATCCTGGAAGGTTGTTGATGCACTTTTCCCCTTCTGAAATTAACACAGCGATTATTCAACCAATGAGAGCAAATCAACCAACTAATCGACCAGGAGACTACAGACCTGGTTTATACTGATGTGGATTAACTCAGACCTGGTTTATACTGATGTGGATTAACTCAGACCTGGTTTATACTGATGTGGATTAACTCAGACCTGGTTTATACTGATGTGGATTAATTCAGACCTGGTTTATACTGATGTGGATTAATTCAGACGTGGTTTATACTGATGTGGATTAACTCAGACGTGGTTTATACTGATGTGGATTAACTCAGACCTGGTTTATACTGATGTGGATTAACTCAGACCTGGTTTATACTGATGTGGATTAACCCAGACCTGGTTTATACTGATGTGGATTAACTCAGACCTGGTTTACAGTGATGTGGATTAACTAAAACCTGGTTTATACTGATGTGGATTAACCCAGACCTGGTTTACAGTGATGTGGATTAACTCAGACCTGGTTTATACTGATGTGGATTAACTCAGACCTGGTTTATACTGATGTGGATTAACTCAGACCTGGTTTATACTGATGTGGATTAACTCAGACCTGGTTTATACTGATGTGGATTAACTCAGACCTGGTTTATACTGATGTGGATTAACTCAGACCTGGTTTATACTGATGTGGATTAACTCAGACCTGGTTTATACTGATGTGGATTAACTCAGACCTGGTTTATACAGATGTGGATTAACTCAGACCTGGTTTATACTGATGTGGATTAACTCAGACCTGGTTTATACTGATGTGGATTAACTCAGACGTGGTTTATACTGATGTGGATTAACTCAGACCTGGTTTATACTGATGTGGATTAAACTAGACCTGGTTTATACTGATGTGGATTGACTAAAACCTGGTTTATACTGATGTGGATGAACTCAGACCTGGTTTATACTGATGTGGATTAACTCAGACCTGGTTTATACGGATGTGGATTAAACCAGACCTGGTTTATACTGATGTGGATTAACTCAGACCTGGTTTATACTGATGTGGATTAACTCAGACCTGGTTTATACTGATGTGGATTAACTCAGACCTGGTTTATACTGATGTGGATTAACTCAGACCTGGTTTATACGGATGTGGATTAAACCAGACCTGGTTTATGCTGATGTGGATTAACTCAGACGTGGTTTATACTGATGTGGATTAACTCAGACGTGGTTTATACTGATGTGGATTAACTCAGACGTGGTTTATACTGATGTGGATTAACTCAGACCTGGTTTATATTGATGTGGATTAACTCAGACCTGGTTTATACTGATGTGGATTAACTCAGACCTGGTTTATATTGATGTGGATTAACTCAGACCTGGTTTATACTGATGTGGATTAAACCAGACCTGGTTTATACTGATGTGGATTAACTCAGACCTGGTTTATACTGATGTGGATTAATTCAGACGTGGTTTATACTGATGTGGATTAACTCAGACGTGGTTTATACTGATGTGGATTAACTAAAACCTGGTTTATACTGATGTGGATTAACTCAGACGTGGTTTATACTGATGTGGATTAACTCAGACGTGGTTTATACTGATGTGGATTAACTAAAACCTGGTTTATACTGATGTGGATTAACCCAGACCTGGTTTACAGTGATGTGGATTAACTCAGACCTGGTTTATATTGATGTGGATTAACTTGGACCTGGTTTATACTGATGTGGATTAACTCAGACCTGGTTTATACTGATGTGGATTAACTCAGACCTGGTTTATACTGATGTGGATTAACTCAGACCTGGTTTATACTGATGTGGATTAACTCAGACCTGGTTTATACTGATGTGGATTAACTTGGACCTGGTTTATACTGATGTGTATTAACTCAGACCTGGTTTATACTGATGTGGATTAACTCAGACCTGGTTTACAGTGATGTGGATTAACTCAGACCTGGTTTATATTGATGTGGATTAACTTGGACCTGGTTTATACTGATGTGTATTAACTCAGACCTGGTTTATACTGATGTGGATTAACTCAGACCTGGTTTACAGTGATGTGGATTAACTCAGACCTGGTTTATATTGATGTGGATTAACTCAAACCTGGTTTACAGTGATGTGGATTAAACCAGACCTGATTGACAGTGATGTGGATTTACTCAGACCTGGTTGTGGATCTTCTGGATGTGGTCTGGATCACAGACCAGCACGTGCTGGTTGATGAGATCCGCCCGGAAGTGGCTGCTCACTGGCAGCGGAGCCTCGTATTGCTCGTACACCCGGGGCCGTCTACGGGGGGCCCGGAACTCCGCCTGCATGCTGCCGGACGGGATCAGACCGGGACCGGGTCAGACCGTGACCGGGTCAGACCGGGACCAGGTTGAAGCGGAGGCGGGTCGTGTTGATGTTACTGCAGCTAACTGCTAACTTGTTCGGATATTAGCCTGTTAGCCACTTAGCTTCTTATTTAATAAGTAATTCAGCCTGTTAGCTGTTAGCTGCTAATCTCTGGTTACCGCTCCGTTCGGTTTATTTTGCTGTCGGACTCCGCGGTGTCACCGAATCTGTGTCCGACTGGAACTGTCGGCCTCTTCTCTAGGTTCCGTCTTCTTCTGTTCCTGCAGTGTGGATCAGAGTGATCTGCCCCCTCAACAACAAAACAAGAACAAAACAAAAAGACAAACAGACCCCCCCCAAAACAAAAGATAAATCTAGATTTCTGTTTTTTATTTACTTTTTTAAATTTTATTTTGCTTTTTGTTGGCAGTGACAGGATTTACAAAACACAATTGCAAAAAAACTTTACTGTTTTGAATATTTATACAGTGGGGCCCAAAAGTCTGAGACCATTTTTGACATGGCCCAAACAACTAATCGATTAATCCAGAAAATAATCGTTAGGTGAAGCCCCAGTGGAAACACTTCAGTAAAGTACAAACAGTACTGCAATAAATGAACTGAGTTACAGTGTGGAGGAACTATTCAGATCTTTTACTTTAGTAAGAATATTCAGAGATTTACTTCAGAGCATTCTCAGTCAAAGAACTCATCACCCCAGTCAATGTGTTTCATTATTACACATTATATTGTTGGATTATTATTATTATTAAATATATATATATTTTTTAAAGTAGATAAATGAAGCTTATGAGAGCACAGGTGAGTCAGACAGAATCACAACCAGGTGTGACTGAGAGACAAACACGCACACTCTAAAATGATGGAGCACAAAAGTGACATAAGCATAAATAAATAAACAAATGCAGAAATAAATAATTAAATATATAAATAAATGAAAAATAAATACATTTTGATCATGAAAAAGGACTAAATTAATGCCTTTGATTTATTTTCCACATTTCCATAAATAATATTTTATTGAGGCTATTTCTGTATTTTTACATTTATTAACTCATTTATTTATGCTTATGTCATTTTTTATGCTCCATTGCTGATTACAGTGACAGACACTCAATAATGGATAACAAAAGTACCAAAACTAAATCTACTGGTAGTACTACTACTACTGAAACTACTCTTAGTACGACTATTACTGCAGTACTACTCTTGCTGACATGTGAAACCGATTTTAGATCAGAGAATCAATCTACTAGTGAGATATGAATCACACAGAGATAAAGATCCTTATCAGTTACGCTCAGGGTTTGATCTGAACTTAACCAAGTCTGTGATTCACCCTGTTTTACTGGTGAGATCTGACAGCAAAGATCTCCTTTATACCACACCAAGATCCCCCTTCAGTATGTTTTTTTTATTTTATAGAGGGCACCATGACGCCATTATATCCTGGAGGACAGTGAGTGAGCAGATCATTTTGATCAATGTCTTTGATAGATTTCATGAATTCAGGGTTTCCACTCTTCAGGTCAAAGGTTGAGGAGTGGAGACCCTGAATATTCCAGCTGCTTATATGAAATGAACACATTAAAACAATCAAAATGAACCCGTATAGTGAGACAAATATAAAAACACCTTCAACTATCTAACATTAACAATACTACATAATAATGTGACATAATTTCCATGGTGGCATTTTCACTAATATTACTACTGTACTGACTACTACTGTTGATATTATTACTATTACTAACTAACAATACATTTCCATGTTCTGTTACTCAAGTGGGAAGATGTTCTGAGTATGTACATCTTAGTTGAACAGAAGCCGGGTGGATAGAGTTCGCAGCATCTCCCTGATGTCTCCCAGCTCAGAGGTAGCGGAGGGGGGGGCTGTCACTGTAGGCTGGGCTACAACTGCTGCATAGCTCTGCTGCTGTTGGTGGGGAGGGGGACCAGGGGCAGTTGCTGCTGTATAGCTCTGCTGCTGTTGGTGGGGAGGGGGACCAGAGGCAGTTGCTGCTGCATAGCTCTGCTGCTGTTGGTGGGGAGGGGGACCAGGGGCAGTTGCTGCTGTATAGCTCTGCTGCTGTTGGTGGGGAGGGGGACCAGGGGCAGTTGCTGCTGTATAGCTCTGCTGCTGTTGGTGGGGAGGGGGACCAGGGGCAGTTGCTGCTGCATAGCTCTGCTGCTGTTGGTGTGAAGGGGGTTGGTGGGGAGGGGCTGAGGAGGGGGAAGGTAGTCTCCTCTGGATGTGCTTCACATTAGTGAGGTGGCAGTTCCTGGGGAGTGGGAGGTCCAGGCTGAGCTGCTGTATCTCCTCATAGCAGGGGAGATGATCCTGGGCTGGTGATGGGGAGGAGGAGGTCTGGGATGGCCCCTAAAGCTCCTAGTAGAGGAGGGGGTGGAAGGACTGCATCCCAGGGCGGTGTCTTTTAGGATCTTTGCAAATGTCCTCACCCTCTCTCTGTGTAGATGGAGTCCATCATAGAGGTCCCAGGTGTCAGTGGTTGGATAGAGGGCCAGGTGGACACTGGGTAAGGTGGCACATCCTCTTCTGATCTCAATAATAATGTCATGAATGACATGAGGAGGGATGTCTGTTCAAGGCAGCAGGGTGGAGACCACAATGCAGGTGTCGGGGAACTCTCTACTGGCCCTCTCCGCCATCTTTCTCACTGCCTCAGCAGTGTCCTTAATGAGGCTCTGCAGGTCATTTGTTCCTGTGTGGATCACCAGGCATTGAGGGATCCTGAAGGTCTCCTTTTTCAACAGCTTCATTGCCTGGCCTGTGTTGCTGCAGCGTTTAGACAGCACTTTCTTACCAGGAAACAGCTTGTTTGTGTCCAGGATTTTCCCATTAGAGTCAGCCAGCAGAACCACTTGTGGGGCTTGCTCTTCAGGCTGAGTGGAGGGAAGCTGGGATGGGCAGAGCTGGCTGTTGGCAGCCGGCTGTGTGGATGTATCAGGAGGTGCCAGGATGTTGTTGGGCTGGATGCAGAGCAGAGAGGGTGGAACAGAGACAAGGCAGGGGTTTGTGACACTGGCAGGGAGAGTCTGTGTCTCTGTACTTGTCATTGTGGGGACTGATGTCTGTCAGGCGTTGGACTTGCCTGGTGAAACTTCCTTTCTCTCTTCTCAGCATCTTTCTTCACTTTGGTTAACTGAGCACAGAGCACACTGTTCTCCTGCCTCTAGACTTCCTCTGAGGTCAGATGCCAAGGCCTGGTTGTCTCTCTTGAGCTGCTGCAGCTCCTTTAAGCTGCTGCAGAGTTGTCTGGGGGGTCAGGCATCCTGGCCTAGGCCAGCTCTTTGAATCCAGTAAAGTCCAGCCATAGCAGGGCCATACTGTTCTTCAGCTGGTTGGTGGAGCTGGCAGGTGTGGGAGGGGCAGAGATGGACGAGGTGGCGGGGTTCTCTACTGGGCTCTCATCATCTTCACTATCAGAGGGGACATTGGTCCTCTTGGTGTCCACCTCAACTTTCAACAGGGGGAATATCTCTTCAAATGACTCCAGGTTGGCTTCATTTACTTGGACCATGACCTTTTCTTTGATGATGTGATGGCAAGCAGAGGGTCTTCCTTGTGAGGGTGTTCATCTTTGCAGATCTTTAATCTGCTTCCTGAGCTGATGTCCTCGCTGGATACGTATGCTGCACAGAGTATCCTTCCAGGTGTAGATGGAATCAGTGAAGAATATGAGGTTGTTGGTCTTCCTTCTTTTTGTTGGGCGTAGTCAGTGAAGAGGACCTCTGGGTTTTCATGTTTCCTCTGCTTGTCTGTCCTCCTGTCTGTCCACCATGTAGTATTGGTGTCTCTGGATGTGTTGGTACAGTGTGGTGTATTTGTTGACCCTCCTCATCCTTGGCAGGATGAAGCTGTGAGTGAACGTTTCTCTGCTCAGAGCACTGCGTCCCTCTGCAGCCAGGACGCTGTTCACGAACTGAAGACAGAAGCTGAAGCAGTTATGGTTCTCCTCATCGAACCTGAGAGACAGACAGACAGATGTCAGAGACATACAATCGGAAACTGTTCAGAGTATAATTATGTTTTAAAGGATAATTCTGACTAATAATTTTCTATATTTTTCTTCATGTTTGGATCTAAACCAACAATGAACTGATCTACTAACAAGTATTGTGTGTGTATCAGTGTGTGTTAAACCAGCAGTCAGGTGTCTGTAATCATTCCTCCTGTTCATACCGGATATTAAAAGATCCTTCAAATGTGCTTTCAATGGAAGTGATGGAGGATAAAATCCACAGTGTGTCCACACAGTCATTTAAAAGTCTGTGTGAAGCTTCTATTCAGCTTCATCAGTCTGAGTTAGTCATATCAAGTGGATATCTGACACATTTACAGTCTTTTTAGCATCAAATTCCCTCTTTGTGTTTCCTCGGACAGTGTTTCCCTGTTGAGCTGCAGGTGGAAGTATAGTAACAAAAAGAGGAACTTTGGCACTAAAAAGACTGTAATGTTGAAACATCTCTAAATGGTAAATGGGCTGCATTTATACTGCACACTGCACACTACATGCCACCATGTAGATGTATGTTCATCAGGATCTAATCTAATGCACATTCATACAAACTCACACACCAGGAGAAATTTGGGGTTAAGTGTTTTGCCCAAAGACACTTTGACATGCAGAGTCTTCCGATTATTGGACGATCTGCTCTACCTCCTGAGCCACAGCCGTCCCTGCTACTCTACTTGATTTGACTCATTTTGGTGTCTGAAACTTCATATTAGCTTCAGATAAACTTTAAACTCCCTCACAGGTGTGTTTTGTACTAATATGGCGCCGGTGAGGATGGCTGTTGTTGCTTGGTGTCCTCCTCAACTTTGTGTTTTTCTTGTTGTCTTAGTGTTGTTCTCTATTTTTTTCGCAACTTATAACGTGCTGATCAAGAACAATAGACAGTCTCTTCTGGATATAAACTTGAAACTTGAAACACGTTTTTGCACAGAAGGAGAACTGTGGATTTTGTCCCCCATCACTTCCATTGTAAATGCATTATGAAGGGATCTTCTAATGGTCAGTATGTGTAAAGAGATCAGGTGTACGTGTACCTGCGCCAAGCCGGGTCCCACATGGGTCCGTCAGAGAAGCGGTCCAGGTACTGGTCCCACTGAGCCAGCAGGTGGAACATGTCAGGTCGGACCAGAGGAACGCTGATGCAGCGCTCCCACCCACTGTGGTCTCTACGCACTCCCCCCCGAGTGTAGTTATACACAACTCCTGTACACACACACACGCAGACACACAGATATCCTTGTTAGGACATTGCATTGACTTCCAAACAGTTTTGGGTTTTGACAGCCAAACCCAAACCCTAACCTTAACCAGGACCTCAGACATGACTTTTTGCCTCATTAGGGCCAGGCTTTGGTCCCCATGAGGACTACTGGTTGGTGTTTATATCGGAAACTGTCCCCAAGAGGTAAAAAACACACTCACACACTTGCCCTTGCATTTCCAATGACCTCACAGCCTACCATCACACTTCTGACACCAAATGAAGCGAAGGAGGTTTCCCAAACCAGGTCTCTTCCACCACCTTAGCAAACAAAGGTTTCAAAGTTTCATCTCCCTTCTGTAGTACAGAAATATTTTCAGGTACTTCCCACATTTTATTAGACAGCAAACTCTTTCCTTCAGGTTCTGTTGGCCTTTGCTGCCCCTCAAAGCAGTGTCTGGATTTTCTTGGCCCCTTAGTGCCATCCTCACACAGACTACTGTCAAGGTCTGGGAGTGACTGGACACCAGCTTTCACCAGGGATCGAATGATCACAGGAGAAGAAACATTCATATTGACGAGGCCAACAGAACCTGACAGAAAGAATGGGAAATGCCTGGAAATATTTCTGTACTGCAGAGTGAAGATGAAACTTTAAAACCTTTGTTTGCCAAGGACAAATGTTATCTTATTCTCATGTTGTGTGTTTTTAGCTGTCTTGCTAACATTAGCCACAGCTGCACCTACATTCAGGAATCACCTAATGCTAATGTTAGCCACAGGTATGCTTGCATTCAGGAGTCAACTGATGCTAACGTTAGCCACAGGTATGCTTGCGTTCAGGAGTCACCTGATGCTAACATTAGCCACAGGTATGCTTGCGTTCAGGAGTCACCAGTTTAGTTCAGATTTGGAGGTAAGCTGAGGTCAGGGCTTGTGAGGCTATACTAATGTTAGCGGTGGATGGTCAGCAAATCCTTCCAAACTGTTTTCTGCCTGCTTGTTAAATGTCTCATTTTCTGTTTCTACATGTTGAATATAAACGATGCAGCGTGTGTGTGGAGGATTCTGATGGAACTGACGGCTGAGTAACAAGGTAAAGAGTAATATAAGGTGTTATTTTTGCTGCTGAGTAATAAGTAAAGTAATCTAAATACTTCTAAATTGATGTAATTAGGAATAAATTACCATTTCCAAGTAACTTGCCCAACACTGGCTGTGATGATTCAGACCTGCACCTGAGGCCACAACCAGGATCTGTACCTGACACATAACTCATCATATTCTGTCATGACACAGCTCTGCCTTCCTCTGTGACCTTTCACCCTGACCTTTCAGGCGCTCTGTACAAGTCCTCACAATCTCAGTGAACAGACTAATGTCCCCATATCACCAGTAAAACAGGTTCTCACACACAGAGCTGTAGCTCTCTGAAAAGTAAAGTGTCTTCTCATTGGCTCTCCATCTTCTGTTTATATTTATGTTTATTGTTGTTTGTGTTTAGAAAGGCTCAAACTAAACAGAGGGGGGGTAAACCGATGTCAGTCTGACCTTTGACCCCTGAGCCCCACCTGCAGTGTTGGAGATGCCGGTGTGAAGATCTGATGTCCCGTCAAACTCCCTGAAAAATCAGCAGAACACACACTGGTTACATATACTGGTTTAAACTGGTTTATCAATCAAGTTATTTATATAGCACCAAATCCCAACAGACGTTATCTCAGGGCTCTTTCCACATAGAGCAGGTCTAGACCGTTTAATCTACAGAGACCCAACATTCTTCCATCAGCAGCAGGAAAAACTCCCCTTTAACGGGAAGAAACCTCCAGCAGAACCGGACTCTAGGTGACGCCATCTGCCTCGACTGGTTGGGTTGAGAAAGAAAGAAGGAGGGAGACACAGAGAGAAGCATAATAACAACAATAATAACAATAGAGATATGACTAATAATAATAATAGCAGGCTCAAGTAATCCCGTCCGTAACTAGGAGGTCCATGACCCTGATCCGCAGGAATCTGTGAGATGAGGAAGCACAAAAACTCTGTGGAAGAAGCCAAGTTAGTAACATGCATTGATGTTACATGAATGCATACAGATGGAGAGGAGGAGGAGGAGAGAGGAGCTCAGTGCATCATGGGAAGTCCCCCAGCAGTCTAGGCCTATAGCAGCATAACTAAGGGCTGATCCAAGGCGAGCCTGGTCGGCCCTAACTATAAGCTTTATCAAAAAGGAAAGTTTTAAGCCTACTCTTAAACATAGAGAGGGTGTCTGCACCCCGGACCCAATCTGGAAGATGGTTCCACAGGAGAGGAGCCTGATAGCTGAAGGCTCTGCCTCCCATTCTACTTTTAAAGACTGTAGGGACCACCAGTAAGCCTGCATACTGGGAGCGCAGTGTTCTAGTGGGATAATAGGGTACTATGAGCTCTTTAAGACATGTAAAGAGCTCATAGTACCATGTAGTGAGACTTGAAGCTTCTTGGCTCATAGAGGGGGCAACTGGGTACACTACTGTATCCATGTAAAGGTGCAGTTTAGCAGTTTTCAAGTCCTTCTCAATGTTCTTATAAATACAGAAAATACGGTAGGAACTATAATCCAACCTTGGGGAAACCCTTGGAAATCTCTAAAAAGTCTGATTTAAGACCATCTGTAAAAACACTTTGTGTCTATAAGATAATTCCTGAACCATTTTATAGCTGTGTCCCCTGTTCCAATATTTAGCAATAGCTCACAGTCCACAGAGTCAAACGCTTTTCACAAATTAACGAATAAAGCAGCACAGTGTTGTACCTGTTGGTGATGTGTGTGTATACCTGTATGTATCTACCTGTTGGTGATGTGTGTGTATACCTGTATGTATCTACCTGTTGGTGATGTGTGTGTATACCTGTATGTATCTACCTGTTGGTGATGTGTGTGTATACCAGTATGTATCTACCTGTTGGTGATGTGTGTATACCTGTATGTATCTACCTGTTGGTGATGTGTGTATACCTGTGTGTATCTACCTGTTGGTGATGTGTGTGTATACCTGTGTGTATCTACCTGTTGGTGATGTGTGTGTATACCTGTGTGTATCTACCTGTTGGTGATGTGTGTATACCTGTATGTATCTACCTGTTGGTGATGTGTGTGTATACCTGTGTGTATCTACCTGTTGGTGATGTGTGTGTATACCTGTGTGTATCTACCTGTTGGTGATGTGTGTGTATACCTGTGTGTATCTACCTGTTGGTGATGTGTGTGTATACCTGTGTGTATCTACCTGTTGGTGATGTGTGTGTATACCTGTGTGTATCTACCTGTTGGTGATGTGTGTATACCAGTATGTATCTACCTGTTGGTGATGTGTGTATACCTGTGTGTATCTACCTGTTGGTGATGTGTGTGTATACCTGTGTGTATCTACCTGTTGGTGATGTGTGTGTATATCTGTATGTATCTACCTGTTGGTGATGTGTGTGTATACTTGTATGTATCTACCTGTTGGTGATGTGTGTGTATACTTGTATGTATCTACCTGTTGGTGATGTGTGTGTATACTTGTATGTATCTACCTGTTGGTGATGTGTGTGTATACTTGTATGTATCTACCTGTTGGTGATGTGTGTGTATATCTGTATGTATCTACCTGTTGGTGATGTGTGTGTATACCTGTGTGTATCTACCTGTTGGTGATGTGTGTATACCAGTATGTATCTACCTGTTGGTGATGTGTGTATACCTGTGTGTATCTACCTGTTGGTGATGTGTGTGTATACCTGTGTGTATCTACCTGTTGGTGATGTGTGTGTATACCTGTATGTATCTACCTGTTGGTGATGTGTGTGTATACCTGTATGTATCTACCTGTTGGTGATGTGTGTGTATACTTGTATGTATCTACCTGTTGGTGATGTGTGTGTATATCTGTATGTATCTACCTGTTGGTGATGTGTGTGTATACTTGTATGTATCTACCTGTTGGTGATGTGTGTGTATACTTGTATGTATCTACCTGTTGGTGATGTGTGTGTATATCTGTATGTATCTACCTGTTGGTGATGTGTGTGTATACCTGTATGTATCTACCTGTTGGTGATGTGTGTGTATACCAGTATGTATCTACCTGTTGGTGATGTGTGTATACCTGTTGTCATCAGCAGGTGTGATCAGCAGGCAGCAGGAGCTCTTGTGTGCGTTGGTGAGGGGGGAGGGCAGGCTAACCGGCGCCTCCTGCAGTCTGCTCCCCCTCAGCTCCTCCCCACAGCTCGGACACTCCTCCGGTACCGAGAAACAGAAGATCTGCTTCTGACAGTGAGTCAGCCGGATCACACCGTGCTCCATCGCTGCTGCTCTTCCTTCACCTCCACCTCCAACCTCCTCAACTTAACTCCACCTCAACTTCTCCTTAGCTTAACTCCAACCTCCACCTTTTACTCCTCAAGTCTTCTTTTTACTCCTCACCTGTTCCTCCTCTCTCCTCCTCACCTGTTCCTCCTCACCTGTCCTGTCCCCCCCCCTCACCTGTTCCTCCTCTCTCCCCCTCACCAGTTCCTCCTCACCTGTCCTGTCCCCCCCCCTCACCTGTTCCTCCTCTCTCCCCCTCACCTGTTCCTCCTCTCTCCCCCTCACCAGTTCCCCCTCACCAGTTCCTCCTCACCTGTCCTGTTCCCCCTCCTCACCTCTTCCTCCTCTCTCCTCCTGTCTTCTGTTTGTCTGTCGTCTATTTTCTTCTTCTCTCCTCCTCGGTGTCACACCTGGTTGCTGGGTTACAGCCTATCAGATGACATCACTGCCCGGCTCTGGCCTATCAGGTTGCAGGTCCTGTCAGACAGACAGTCATGTGACCACCGGCTCACCCGGTCTATTGTTTTGCAGCGTCGTCATGGAAACCAGCGCTTATCGTTAAAAAGCCAAAAATACACAAGATTTCATGTAAAATCTATAAACTGTAGTTTAATAACAGAAGATTATTGTAGTTTTATGAGACAGTTATTTTCTATTATTTTATTGGTGCCCAGCTGCTGGAATATTACTGTTTTTCACAGCGAGATCTAAATCCACCAAACAAAGACAACATACAATATTTAGTCAAAATAACTTTTGGTGGCATTGGAAGAACTATTTACAAGTAACATTTTACAGTGTGTGTGGTTCAGGTGTGTTTTCTGTTGTATAAAATATTGGGTGTAAAGTTTTGATAATAACTGTAAGGTCACATTTATCCCGACCATTCAAACACTGTGCAACATTTATTGATAATACCTATCCCAGGGATGGTATTAGTGATACTCTTATCAATACTCCTTATCAGTTCTTTTTCATTAGTAAAGAACTGCAGGGACAGAGAGGAGAAGCTGCAGTGTGACCATAAATTACACCACAAGTACTGATAAATGAACCAACTATACCCAGGTCTTTAATCCAGACGTGTTTTTGGGGGCAAAGCGAGTTTCTCTCTGACGCTGAACTGTATGTAGGCCAGACGCTGCAGCTCACCTGTCAGACGGAGATCTGATCTGTCAGCTCAGGTGTGTCTGAGGACAAACTGTCGCATGTGGACGTCACGTGTGCGAGACATTTAATCACGTGTGATTCTGTCACATGTTCCAGCGGTTCGGTGCAGCAGGAAGTGTTGACATCTTTAAACTTAAAACCTGATTTACAGACACTATTTACTTTATTTCATTCACTTATTTTATTGTATTCATGTTGTTTATTGATCTTGTATTTTACTATAATTAATATTATTATATATTTTTATTCCTCTTTATTTTATTTGTAATGTCTTTTATCCACTTTTTAAATCTAGTTTTTACTTAACTCTTTTATTATTAATTATTGTTAGTAGTATTATTAGTATTATAACTTTTAAATCTATTTATTTTATTACATTTTCATAATTTTTATTTGTCGTGTGCATTAGTGTCAAGTTGTTTTTTCTCTGTGGTCCAGATCCGCCATCTTGTCTGCAGCCAAGTCCCCCTCGATCAAACAAACACTTCTGAAAATCCCAGCAAATACACCGAGCCGGCGGGTAGTTCAGGGATGCTGGGACACCTGAGTGTTCCAGTGAATACACCGAGCCGGCGGGTAGTTCAGGGATGCTGGGACACCTGAGTGTTCCAGTGAATACACCGAGCCGGCGGGTAGTTCAGGGATGCTGGGAGTGTCTTACACTGCGGTGCTGTAGTATCCATGGCGACAGACGTGCTGGTACATAGACAGGTATCTGGAGGTCGTCTCCATCCTTGGCAGCACAAATTGAGCTGTGAAACAATCTCTGCTGATTGGCTGGTGTCCCTGCGACCTCATCAGATAGTTAATGAAGCCCAGAGCGAAACCATAGCAACAAGAGCCGAACTCCCTCTCCTCCTGAAACCTGCAGACAGACAGGTCAGAGAGAGACAGACAGACAGGTCAGAGAGACAGACAGGTCAGGTCAGACAGACAGGTCAGGTCAGAGAGACAGACAGGTCAGGTCAGACAGACAGGTCAGGTCAGGTCAGAGACAGACAGGTCAGGTCAGAGACAGACAGGTCAGGTCAGAGAGACAGACAGACAGGTCAGAGAGACAGACAGGTCAGGTCAGACAGACAGGTCAGGTCAGAGAGACAGACAGGTCAGGTCAGACAGACAGGTCAGGTCAGGTCAGAGACAGACAGGTCAGGTCAGACAGACAGGTCAGGTCAGGTCAGAGACAGACAGGTCAGGTCAGAGGCACAGACAGGTCAGAGACAGACAGGTCAGGTCAGACAGACAGGTCAGGTCAGGTCAGAGACAGACAGGTCAGGTCAGGTCAGAGGCACAGACAGGTCAGAGACAGACAGGTCAGGTCAGAGAGACAGACAGGTCAGAGACAAACAGGTCAGAGAGACAGACAGGCCAGGTCAGAGAGACAGACAGGTCAGAGACAGACAGGTCAGGTCAGAGAGACAGACAGGTCAGAGACAGACAGGCCAGGTCAGAGAGACAGACAGGTCAGGTCAGAGAGACAGACAGGTCAGAGACAGACAGGTCAGGTCAGAGACAGACAGGTCAGAGACAGACAGGTCAGGTCAGAGAGACAGACAGGTCAGAGACAGACAGGTCAGGTCAGAGAGACAGACAGGTCAGAGACAGACAGGTCAAAGAAAGTGAAACACCTGTCTGGTGTCCAGGTGTCCAAGTGAGCAAACATCTCCAGGTGTTTGTCCCACAGTGTCGTGAAGCTGAGGATGCGGTTGCTAGGGGCGACCAGAGGGACGATGATGCTCTGCTCCCATCCCTGCTGCTGACAGGTCACTCCCCCCTCTGTGTAACTGAACACCACACCTGTAATAACAACATAAACACACCTGTAATAACAACATAAACACACCTGTAATAACAACATAAAGACACCTGTAATAACAACATAAACACACCTGTAATAACACATAAACACACCTGTAATAACACATAAACACACCTGTAATAACACATAAAGACACCTGTAATAACAACATAAACACACCTGTAATAACACATAAACACACCTGTAATAACACATAAACACACCTGTAATAACACATAAACACACCTGTAATAACACATAAAGACACCTGTAATAACAACATAAACACACCTGTAATAACAACATAAAGACACCTGTAATAACAACATAAACACACCTGTAATAACACATAAACACACCTGTAATAACACATAAACACACCTGTAATAATACACAAACACACCTGTAATAACAACATAAACACACCTGTAATAACAACATAAACACACCTGTAATAACAACATAAAGACACCTGTAATAACAACATAAACACACCTGTAATAACACATAAACACACCTGTAATAATACACAAACACACCTGTAATAACAACATAAAGACACCTGTAATAACACATAAACACACCTGTAATAACAACATAAACACACCTGTAATAACACATAAACACACCTGTAATAACACATAAACACACCTGTTATAACAACATAAAGACACCTGTAATAACACACAAACACACCTGTAATAACACACAAACACACCTGTAATAACAACATAAACACACCTGTAATAACACATAAACACACCTGTAATAACAACATAAACACACCTGTAATAACACATAAACACACCTGTAATAACACATAAACACACCTGTAATAACACATAAACACACCTGTTATAACACATTAATAGAACAGAATATGACTGTATAGAGATGAATAAGCAGCTGTTACCTGCAGAGTTGGAGACGCCCACATGGAGCTCAGACTGATTTTCTTCTCTGAAGAAACAAACAGCTGATCACATTTCATAAAACATCAAATAATGTGTAGTGTAATGTGCAGGTTTCTGTCTGATGCTAATCAATAGAAGTATCACACATAACAACACGTGGCTGAGGTCTTATAATTATTAATTAATTAATTAATTAATTTTCATCTTATTTTGAATATTTGTGTCTCATGTCATTGCTTTATTGTGTTTTCGTCCCTGAGATACTATTTCCTGTTGTTGTTGTTGTTGTTGTTGTTGTTATTGTTGTTGTGTACTTGTTTTAACATGTAGGCTACAACTTTTGTTGAATAAAATTTTGTATTTAAAAAATGCTGCGGATGTGAAGTACTCAATATTATAATTATACATTAATAACAGCAATATTAACAGATGCTTTTAAATCATAGAAAATATTAAAAATAAATAACATTAAATCAAGAAAACCCGTCTGTGATGTGAAATGATGTGGAGCAGTGATGGAGGCTGCAGATGATTCTGACTGTTTACCTGAAGCCAGCAGGTCCCTGCTGTGACGTCATGAGGAAGCAGCAGCTCGCGCGGTGTCCATTTCTGACCGGAGCCCGGATCCGGACCGGAGCCTCCGTCAGGCCGAAGTGCACCGCCTGCCCGCACACCGGGCACCGCAACCCGTCCAACGTGTACACGGTCCGGCCGCAGTGACTGAACCGCAGCAGGTCTCTGAGCTCCATGAGGGGTCTGGACAGGTAGACAGGTAGACACGTAGACAGGCAGGAAGTGGACCAGGTGACAGGTGGGGGCGGAGCCTCCGGTGAAGCAGGAACAGTAAAACGCTCGCCTGCATTTATATCAGTCATCTAAATAGCAACCAAATAATCTTCTATTGATCAACTAATCAATTAATCAACTCATGGTTTCAGTTATTTTATGTTGAACATTATTAAATTAATCACCAACTACTTTGATAATTGATTAATCTAAAATTCTCTGATTGCTGCTTCTTAACTGTGAATATTTTCTGGTGTCTTTCGTCTCTATGACAGTAAACTGAAGATCTTTGTTGTGGATAAAACGAGACATTTAAAGACGTCATCTTTGGCGTTTTCCTACATTTTATAGAACAAACAACTAATAATCGATTAATGGATAAAATAATTAACAAATGATTTGATGATGAAAATAATCATTAGTTGCAGGTCAAGTTTCATCTATAACAATAATGCATCATATTCAATAAACTCTTTGTGTGTGAAATCTGAATCTGCAGCTAAGAGTTCATTCAACATCATGAACATACAGACATTCAGCATTTAAATCGAAATGCGCATTGTTGTGCAGAACATAATTATATGTAAAAATATAAGAAATGTGTAAAATAAATAAAAATAATAAGTGAAGTCATATTGACCTTTTAAACAACACTTTATTCTTGGTGGCTTTATTCTCAGAATCACTTCTACTCATTCTGACCTTTGGCTGTAAAAGGTAAAGATGAACCCTTTAATGAGAGCAGGGTTACGACTGTAATCAGGAGCGTTGATGAGCAGTAAACTTTGTATTTTGGGTTCATTATTTTGGGGGCTTGGTAATACGATCCTTACAACATAATCAAATAATTTCCAAAGAACAATAAGTAAACAATAATTACACTGAAGGACACCATGAAGCTAATCAGAGGACACAGAACATAATTCTTCTTATACATCAGTGTACGCAGACTTTCCAAGTATAAATTAGATTCACCCAAAAAAACATGTATGTTTGTATGTGGAATTTACCAGTTAAGTATAAGAGCAGTTACGTAACACAAAGGTTTGTTAGTCTCATCATGACAGACGGACTTCTGTCATCATCAGGTCAGACAGCTTATTCCTTTATGTGAGAGAAACTGGCCTGTAATATTGGTTGTTATTTAATTGTATTTATTTTTATTTCCTCGTCTTTGTTTAATAACTCTGGTTCACATTCCACACAGCAGGTGGCGCTAACGCTCCGCCAGTAAACAGCAAGTAGAAGAGTTCAGAGGAACCTTCCTGCAGCGGCTGCTGAGTCAGCCGGAGCGGTTTAAACGGGACACCGACAGGGCAACTTCGAAGCTGGAACAGCCGAAGCTGCGCGAGGACGATGAGCACCAAACAGGTGACCTGCAGGTGAGTCTGTGAGCTCGTCACCTGTCTGTCTGTCACCTGTCGGTCTTTCTCTCCGTCTCGCGCGCGCGTCTGTCGCTCAGATCACTGCGCACACGTTAGCCTCGTGCTAATGTTTTTAGCTGTTAGCTGCTAGCTGTTAGCTTGTGTTCCGTCGTCACTGCAAGTTTAAACTCTGACAGAGTATCAAAGGCGCGCGCCCTGAGGTCCTGTCAGCTCCGCGTGAAACAGCAGCACTGAGCTGCAGGTAAACACACCTGAGCTGATGAGTCAGGAGATCACTGCTGAGATTTCTCTGACGTCACACGGTGTCCTCTGACGTCACACCGTCCTCCACAGACATCCAGGGGTCCTGGAACAGGTTTCAGACGTGCTTGAGGTGGTCTCGTAGGGCCTTGAAGAGCTTTCAGGGGCCACTGAAGAGTTTCCAGCAGTCCTTAAAGAAGTTCCTCTGGTCCTTGAGGAGGTTCTTATAGTCCTTGACAGGTTTAAGGGGTACTTGAGAAGGTCCAAGTAACGCTTTAGAAGACATGTGGTCCTCGAGGAGATTACAAGGGGCTTTAAGAGGTTCCTATGGTCCTCCAAGAGGTTCCTATGGTCCTTGAAGAAGTTCAAGGGGTTCTTGAGAAGGTTATCAGAGGTTCTTGAGTGTGTTATCTGTAGCAATACTGTTGCTATGGTTACCTGCAGTTTAACAAACAGTTTTAGGTGAGCACAGACACTTGCTAGCTAGTCACAGAGCAGGTTGTCTTGTTGCCATGGCGATTAGTGTGTGTTTTTTGGAATCTGGTGAATGTTGCCATGGTGATGAGTGTGTGTTTGCTGATGTCACTTGCTGTGCAGCAGGTGTAACAGGTGTGTGTGTTGCAGGTATTTCCTCCATGGTGTGTGCAGGGAGGGCAGCCGCTGCCTGTTCTCTCACGACCCGACCACCAGTAAACCCTCCACCATCTGCAAGTTCTACCAGAGAGGAGTGTGTGCCTACGGAGAACGCTGCAGGTAACACTCACCTGACAGACATGTAACACTCACCTGACAGACGGGTAACACTCACCTGACAGACGGGTAACACTCACCTGACAGACATGTAACGCTTACCTGACAGACAGGTAACACTCACCTGACAGACAGGTAACACTCACCTGACAGACATGTAACGCTTACCTGACAGACAGGTAACACTCACCTGACAGACATGTAACACTCACCTGACAGACATGTAACACTCACCTGACAGACATGTAACACTCACCTGACAGACATGTAACACTCACCTGACAGACATGTAACACTCACCTGACAGACGGGTAACACTCACCTGACAGACGGGTAACGCTCACCTGACAGACGGGTAACACTCACCTGACAGACAGGTAACGCTCACCTGACAGACATGTAACACTCACCTGACAGACAGGTAACGCTCACCTGACAGACAGGTAACGCTCACCTGACAGACGGGAACACTCACCTGACAGACGGGAACACTCACCTGACAGACAGGTAACGCTCACCTGACAGACATGTAACACTCACCTGACAGACGGGTAACACTCACCTGACAGACATGTAACACTCACCTGACAGACGGGTAACACTCACCTGACAGACATGTAACACTCACCTGACAGACGGGTAACACTCACCTGACAGACGGGTAACACTCACCTGACAGACATGTAACACTCACCTGACAGACGGGTAACACTCACCTGACAGACATGTAACGCTCACCTGACAGACGGGTAACACTCACCTGACAGACGGGTAACACTCACCTGACAGACGGGTAACACTCACCTGACAGACATGTAACGCTCACCTGACAGACGGGTAACGCTCACCTGACAGACGGGTAACACTCACCTGACAGACATGTAACACTCACCTGACAGACATGTAACACTCACCTGACAGACGGGTAACGCTCACCTGACAGACGGGTAACACTCACCTGACAGACATGTAACACTCACCTGACAGACGGGTAACGCTCACCTGACAGACATGTAACACTCACCTGACAGACGGGTAACGCTCACCTGACAGACGGGTAACACTCACCTGACAGACATGTAACACTCACCTGATAGACATGTAACGCTCACCTGACAGACGGGTAACGCTCACCTGACAGACATGTAACACTCACCTGACAGACATGTAACGCTCACCTGACAGACGGGTAACGCTCACCTGACAGACATGTAACGCTCACCTGACAGACATGTAACACTCACCTGACAGACGGGTAACACTCACCTGACAGACGGGTAACACTCACCTGACAGACATGTAACGCTCACCTGACAGACATTTAACACTCACCTGACAGACAGGTAACACTCACCTGACAGACATGTAACACTCACCTGACAGACATGTAACGCTCACCTGACAGACATGTAACGCTCACCTGACAGACGGGTAACGCTCACCTGACAAACATGTAACGCTCACCTGACAGACATGTAACACTCACCTGACAGACAGGTAACACTCACCTGACAGACGGGTAACACTCACCTGACAGACATGTAACGCTCACCTGACAGACATGTAACACTCACCTGACAGACGGGTAACACTCACCCGACAGACATGTAACACTCACCTGACAGACGGGTAACACTCACCTGACAGACATGTAACACTCACCTGACAGACATGTAACACTCACCTGACAGACGGGTAACACTCACCCGACAGACATGTAACACTCACCTGACAGACATGTAACACTCACCTGACAGACATGTAACGCTCACCTGACAGACATGTAACACTCACCTGACAGACGGGTAACACTCACCCGACAGACGGGTAACACTCACCTGACAGACGGGTAACACTCACCCGACAGACATGTAACACTCACCTGACAGACATGTAACGCTCACCTGACAGACATGTAACACTCACCTGACAGACGGGTAACACTCACCTGACAGACGGGTAACGCTCACCTGACAGACGGGTAACACTCACCTGACAGACGGGTAACACTCACCCGACAGACATGTAACACTCACCTGACAGACGGGTAACACTCACCTGACAGACATGTAACACTCACCTGACAGACATGTAACACTCACCCGACAGACATGTAACACTCACCTGACAGACATGTAACGCTCACCTGACAGACATGTAACACTCACCTGACAGACAGGTAACACTCACCTGACAGACGGGTAACACTCACCTGACAGACATGTAACGCTCACCTGACAGACATGTAACACTCACCTGACAGACGGGTAACGCTCACCTGACAGACATGTAACGCTCACCTGACAGACATGTAACGCTCACCTGACAGACATGTAACGCTCACCTGACAGACAGGTAACACTCACCTGACAGACGGGTAACACTCACCTGACAGACATTTAACGCTCACCTGACAGACGGGTAACACTCACCTGACAGGTAGTCAGGTGTGTCACCTGTGTACAGGTAGTCAGGTGTGTCACCTATGTGCAGGTACGACCACATCAAACCTTCATCCAGAGGAGGGGGAGGAGCTTCAGATGAGCAGGCAGGTGGAGGCGGGGCTTCAGTCCGAGCTGGAGGCAGGAAGACGCTGGTCCTCAGAGACAGAGGTGACCGACACACTGCACACACACACACACACATGTTGGACTAACGTGCTAACGACAGGTGTGCATGAGCTGCTCACCTGAGGAGAGGAGCGTCTCCAGGTGTGACTTCAACACCTCACATCAACAGACACGAAAGGAAATATCCTTCTTTCAAACTGCTTTTGAAAGAAGAATCGTGGGCGATGTGCTCGTATCAAATGTTCACGCTCCGATTATCGTCGGTAAAAATGTCCCGATAATCAGTGAAGTTTTCTAAAATCCTCCTTTACTGCTGAAATATATTTAAACTACAGCAGGATTTATACTGTATGATATACTGTCTGTATGATGCACCTTTGTTGGATATAAAAACAGTCTCTGCCTGTCTGTCTGCCTGTCTGTCTGTCTGTCTGTCTGTCTGTCTGTCTGTCTGTCTGTCTGTCTGTCTGTCTGTCTGTCTGTCTGTCTGTCTCCCTGTCTGCCTGTCTGTCTGTCTGTCTGTCTGTCTGTCTGTCTGTCTGTCTGCCTGCCTGCCTGTCTCCCTGCCTGTCTGCCTGTCTGTCTCCCTGTCTCCCTGTCTGTCTGTCTGCCTGTCTGTCTGCCTGTCTGTCTGTCTGTCTGTCTCCCTGTCTGCCTGTCTGTCTGTCTGTCTCCCTGTCTGTCTGTCTGCCTGTCTGTCTGTCTGTCTGTCTCCCTGCCTGTCTGTCTGTCTGTCTGTCTCCCTGCCTGCCTGTCTCCCTGCCTGTCTGTCTGTCTGCCTGCCTGCCTGTCTCCCTGCCTGTCTGTCTGTCTGCCTGTCTGTCTGTCTGTCTGTCTGTCTGTCTGTCTGTCTGTCTGTCTGTCTCCCTGCCTGTCTGTCTGTCTGTCTCCCTGCCTGTCTGTCTGCCTGTCTGTCTGTCTGTCTCCCTGCCTGTCTGTCTGCCTGTCTGTCTGTCTGTCTCCCTGCCTGCCTGTCTGCCTGCCTGCCTGCCTGCCTGCCTGTCTGCCTGCCTGCCTGCCTGCCTGCCTGTCTCCCTGCCTGTCTGTCTGTCTGTCTGCCTGTCTGTCTGTCTCTCAGGTCTGGGTGCTGACAGTATGTTCGGGGGTGCAGCAGACAGTTTGGGGTCAGAGGTCACGGCAGCAGCTCCTCAGTCGTATGTGGACGCCATCAGGACGGGATTGGACGCCTCAGCGCAGGAACAAGGTCAGACACAGAAAACGCTGTTTGTGATTGGCTGGTGCTATCGATGATGTAATCAATAAGGCTGAGTGTCCATACAGCATCCTGTTCCCAGTGAGGAGGGTTCATGAAGCTGCAGACACTCTGACCTCCTGGAGGGCAACCAATCATATATTAGATGGGGCGGGACTTGTCACCATGGTAACCAAGAAAATGGAAACTTTCTAACAAAGACAGAAGAGCCGTTAACGGGAGCAGATCACGCTGTATGGACACACGCCGTGACATGTGATCAGGTGTCTGATCAGGTGACTGTTTGAATGTATTCTGTGTGTTTACCTGTGCTCGCTGTAGCTCCTCCCCCAGTGGGCGGGGCTTACCAGGGCCTCACCCAGCTGTGTCCGTACGCCGCCGCCGGACACTGTTACTACGAAGACAACTGTACGTATCTCCACGGCGACCTGTGTGAGGTGTGCCAGCTGCAGGTGCTCCACCCCCACGACCCCGAGCAGAGGAGGGCGCACGAGAAGGTCGAGTCTCGTCTCCACGTTTGTGTTTCCTGTCCGATAGTTTAGTTTCATCAACATCTGTGTGTGATGGAAGGAAACCAGATGTGTCTGGATTATACATATGTAACCATATATATGTGTTTATATATATTATATAACATCTGTCTGTCTGTCTGCAGATGTGTCTGGATTATACATATGTAACCATATATATGTGTTTATATATATAATATATTATATAACATCTGTCTGTCTGTCTGCAGATGTGTCTTCTGGCCTTTGAGAGCGACATGGAGAAGGCGTTCGCAGCCCAGCTCAGCCAGGACAAGGTCGGTTCACTCGGTCACTGATGAGGTTGTCATGGCAACAGTGGGAATAACTCCTGCCCAGGTTGTCATGGCGACAGTAGGAATAACCGTAGGTGTCGCTGTGGTTGTCCAGGTGTGTTCTGTCTGTATGGAGCTGGTGGTGCAGAAGGCGAACCCGTCGGAGCGCAGGTTCGGCATTCTGTCCTCCTGCTGTCACGTCTTCTGTCTGGCCTGCATCAGGAAGTGGCGCTGCACCAGGACCTTCAGCAACCAGATCATCAAGTAAGAGTCCACAACCAGAGTCTGTGAGTCTGGGACCGGGTCTGCAGGGCTCGGTCCACTTTAGCCACACCGACCCGCTCCACACTCCCACCGGGACTTCTGTCCTGATTATTGAGGCCAAAAATGTTTGATTCTGCAGATTTTCACAAAAAATTGCGATAAAATTTGTTTAATTTCTCTTTTTGTGGAAAAATTTCAGGAACAAAGTAAAATAATGTGATTTATTTAAACTGAAGCCAGCGAAGAGTCGT
>NC_058109.1:459580-539580 GCF_914725855.1 Thunnus albacares
CCGTGTTGGATCACAGTGATGCGGGTATAGTGATACTTGACACTGTGTTCTGTCTGCAGTAAGAAGGCCTGTAAGTACTTCGATCAGGGTCGCGGCTCGTGTCCGTTCGGAGGGAAATGTTTGTATCTTCACGCCTTCCCGGACGGGACCCGAGCGGAACCGGACCGGCCGCGGAAACAGCTGAGCTCCGAGGGGAACGTCCGGGTCAGACGCCGCCGCCGCCGCCGCCATCTTCACTCACAGTTGTAGTTCATCACCTCGGTGCACGTTTGTGAACGGTGTGTTTTTTTTCTTCTTCAGTTCATGAACAGCGTCCGTCTGTGGGACTTCATCGAGGAGCGCGAGCAGCGGCCGACCCCGCCCCTGCCGTCCATCGATGATGACATCACGGAGCTCAGGGAGCTCTTCATGCAGATGTCGGGCCCGAGCCACGACGGGCCGGAGACCCCGCCCGCCGCCGACGCATAGAGAGAGGCCTGATCGGACCGCGTCCTCCGGTCTCCATGGCAACCGGCGATGTCTGTGGACCAGTCATTGAAATATTAAATCATGTGATCAATCTACAGCTCTCCACTGTGTCTCAGTCTGGAAAAATAATTCCATTGTGTCCATTAGTTGGAAAATTGATCATCAATATATTGTTGACATTTTATTTATTGTGTACATAAGAAAATACAGACAGTGTGACGTCATCTGGTGGTGGTGTGTTGACTTTCTGACGGTGTTTGTGCCTCATCGTTTGGGTTTAATGTGATAAATTTATCACTCTTTACTCCCAGAGAAACAGCTGATAATTAGATCCTGTTGTCTTTGTCCAGTGAATGTTCAGATTCCAGCAGCAGTAGAGAACCAGTGTTCGGTTGGTGAGTGAAGCAGATCAAGCAGCCACGTTGTTCCAGTGTCTGTTTATTAATATTATGATTTTATTTCAGTAGAACAGCTCCTCTTAAAGGTTCAACAAAAACCAACCATCCAGAATCATTCAGTCACGAAAAATGAATGGAAAGTGTTTTTGGCAGAGTACTCACATACTTTACTGCAGTAAAACTACCAATACAGCAAAGTACAAATACTCCGTTACAAGTAAAAGTCCTGCATGAAAAATCCTCCGACAGTAAAAGTACATAAGTATTATGAGCTTGATGTAGTTAAAGTATTGCAGTAAAAATACATAAGTATTATGAGCTTGATGTAGTTAAAGTATTGCAGTAAAAGTACATAAGTATTATGAGCTTGATGTAGTTAAAGTATTGCAGTAAAAGTACATAAGTATTATGAGCTTGATGTAGTTAAAGTATTGCAGTAAAAGTACATAAGTATTATGAGCTTGATGTAGTTAAAGTATTGCAGTAAAAGTACATAAGTATTATGAGCTTGATGTAGTTAAAGTATTGCAGTAAAAGTACATAAGTATTATGAGCTTGATGTAGTTAAAGTATTGCAGTAAAAGTAGTGGTTTGGTCCCTCTGACTGATATATTATTATATATGACATCATTAGATTATTAATAGTGAAGCATCAGTGTTAGAGCAGCATGTTACTGTTGTAGCTGCTGGAGGTGGAGCTAGTTTACACTACTTTATATACAGTTAGCTAGTTTAGTCCAGTGGTTCCCAACCTAGGGGTCGGGCCCCTCCAAAGGGTCAGCAGATAAATGTGAGGGGTGGTGAGATGATTAATGGGAGAGGAAAGAAGAAAAAACAAAGTTCTGATACACAAATCTGTTTTCAGTTTTTGGACTTTTTCTCTAATCTTTGATTTTTGCTGAAATATTGGATCATTTGAACATTTATTGAAATGAAAGCATGTGAGAAGTTTCGAGGGAAAAATCACTATTTGGTGGAGCTGTTAACAACTCATAGACATGTGAAATGTGACCCCGACTACACACTGCTTTTTGTAAGACGTCAAAAAACAAAAAGGTTGGAAACCACTGGTTTCATCTTTAACAATGTGTTGTATTTTAAAAGCTTGTTATATTATCCATTGTGTCAAATCTTCATCTGAAAAGTAACTAAAGCTGTCAAATAAATGTAGTGGAGTAGAAAGTACAATATTTCCCTCTGAAATGTAGAAAGTAGCATCACATGGAAATACTCAAGTAAAGTACAAGTACCTCAACATTATATTTAAGTACAGTAATGAGTATGTGTACTAGGGATGTGGGTCAACAAAAACCAACCATCCAGAATCACTTGGTCATGAAAAATGAATGGGAAGTGTTTTTGGTGGTGCCTCATGATTCTGGGGGAGGGGGGGGGGGGGTCGCTCTGCTGTCACTACATCACAGTCTGACAGTTGACTAACGACAGCAGAGTGACCGTCACATTACTGCTGATGGATCACCAACCCGCCTGTCCATCTCACGCTGCATCTGAGCCTCGTTCATGAACAAGACGTTGAGGTTCCTGAACTCCCGACACAAAGGAACAGTTTTCCAGAAGATAAGCAGACGTGTCAGCGCAGTCGTCTCTGATCTGAGACTCCAGTTAGAGACCCGGTGTGGGGACCTCCTTCATAAGGTAGTTTATTCATGAACACTTATTGTAACACTTTAATTTTCTAAAAGTAAAAGTGTCATAAAAACAAAAACAGGATTTTTAAGCCTCTTTCCACTTTTATTGGAATACAAATACAAATACTGGGATCTCTGCACATCCCTCGTACATTTACTCAAGTTCTGTACTGATGCTACTTTATGAAGTTTATAGACTCATAAACAAAGTTCGGGAACCAAAGACCACGCCTTGTATGCAACCCATTTCCGCACCACAGGGTATTTAGACACACCATATCCTCTCCTCTCCCCTTTGCCTCAGCTTGCAAGCACCCTGTGACACACCAGCATCTAAACTAAAAAACTTTCTTACTCACATCATGGACCTCGAACTGCTCCTCAACGCTTCGGACGAGGACTTGCTCGACGTCCCGGAGACATTCCCCGGTGTTCGATCTCTCCGGCAGCCTCGCCTGCGCTCCTCGGTTTCCCTCATCCTGGCCTCTCTATTTGTATCTGTATTTGTTTAGGTAGCAAAGTTATTTGTATTTGTATTTGAATAAAAGTGGAAAGAGGCTTAAAAGTCCTGTTTTTGTTTTTTGATTACACTTATTATTTTAGAAAATTAGAGATGAAAATGAAAGTGATGTCCAAATTAAGAAATGTGCGTCATGTAGCAGGTGGATGTGACTCCCCTCATTGAGACCTGCTGATAGACATAACAGCGGAGCAGAGGAGAGACACTGAGATAGTGATGTAACCGACCTGCTCGCTGGTATTTAATGTGTTTTGTTTTATTTATTTTTCCCAAAAACAAATAATTTAAAAAATATTTGTATGAAACAAATATTCGGAAAAAACCCACTATTTGTGCTTTGCCGAATAACGTACCTGTACTCGGGCACACCCCTAACGTGAGTGTGACAAACTGTCACTTCTTTTATGGAGCAGTATATAGCTGCTTCCGTTAGCCAACATTTAGCTTGTTGTAGCAGCCCTGAAGGACTCTTTATATATCCATTGAAGGACTGTTAAGGACTGTTGTTAAGCTAACGGGAGGATGGATCTGGACTGTGCAGCGCAGCAGCTGCAGGATGTCGCTGCGGAGGCTGGTGAGAGAAACAGCCGGAGAAACAACCAGGAGAGTTAGCTTGTTTGTCATTGTTGTTAGTGATATCAGACTGGTTAACCAGCAGCCACAAAGTTCTGTTAACTAACAAACAAGATGACCAACAGCTACAAATGGATGTTATGACATGAATACTTTATCTCCATGACAGAAAGAAGAAGACATCAGATAACGTGAGTCAGATACAGCTTCTCTCTCTGTCTCTTTGGTTGCTAATTTCATCTCTGATAGTTACATGTATCTGTGTGGCTGTTATGTGAATTTATCTACTTAACAAGAATGCAGCAGAGATATACATATAATGTGTTGTGGGTAGTTTGCTTGTTGAAGTTACAGTGAGCTGTCTGGACTCACTCATTCATGTGGAATTGATCCAGTTTTTAATTGAGTGGTTGTTCAGTCACCTGTTGATGTTGTGTGATTAGTGAATGAGTGCAGGTGGTCTGGCTGCTTGTTGTGACAATTTCTTCAGTTTGTTTTAAGATGAGTCATATATAGAATAACTAGCTTAAAGTAACTTGAATAATAAGTGTTAACATGTCAACTTTGTAGACATTATATACAAACTTTGTATGAAGTTTGGTGTTATTATCATTTATTTTATAGTAATTATAGGTCTTATATTTATAATTCAGTAGTGGGGATGACCTATGAAGGGAAGCAAAAAAGGAGTGAGGGTGACAGTTTAGTGATAAAGTGCTGTAGAAAAATACCATCAAAACTGTTGGTTTTCCTCCTGTCCTCCCCAGTTTTTTGAGTCACCAGCCGCCACTGTCACACACACACACACACACACACTATTTCCCATCTATGACCTTCATCCAGCAGTGAATAATATTCCCAGGAAGCTAAAGCCCCAGCAGTCTGCCTCTGTTTCAGACTTCACATGTGCCAACTAGATTAAATCTCAGTAGTGTAAGAGTGAAGTTGTGTCTTATGGGCAAAAGTTGTGTAAACGTAAGGTTAAACATCAGTTTACTGTGTTTTGTTGAACGTTGCCTGTTTGCATATGTTTAGTGATGCAGTGTTTGGGTGATATTGTAGTGTCAGCCGCTTGGCGGCGCTGTTCAGACAGTGGGTAGAGTTTTGAGGGGAGAGAAGGGGAGAAAGAGAATGAGAAGTGTGTAATGACTGGACTGAGCTGTGTTTGTTGAAGGTGACTAAAGTTATGAGGAGAACCCAGAACGTATTGGACTGATTTATTCCCTCACTCACACCCACGTCGCTTACACTGGTGGCAGCGGTGGGATTTCCTTCTGTGGAATACAGTCCTTTGGGATTCTGCTCAACTTTTTGAGTCCCTAAAGCTATAGGCTAACGATAGCTACGCTAACCGCTAGCTTAGCTTTAGCTTTCAGTACAGTTAGTCAGCTAGTCGTTACCAAGTCCGTTTTTTTTTGTTTTGTTAGCTTCAAGTGAGTTTAGAAACCGTGTTTCGGTCATCTAACTCCGTCCGAGGGCTAAAGAAAAAAATATTAAAAGAGACGAAGGAAACTCATCATGTCTGACGAGGAAGCATTTTCCACCGGTGAGCAGCGAGCCAGCACAAGCACGAGGGGGGCCTCAGCACAAGGTGTGCCGCCATCTAGCAGAACACAGGGAGCGCCCAGGGGCATTCCCTTACCGCCACCATTTCACAACGATGGCCGTGAGTCTTTTCAACTATGGGCTCGCCGCTATGAGGTAATTCAAGAGGCCCGTTACAAGGACAGTGGTGTGGACATGAATACAGTATTAGCAGCTGAGTTACCCACTAGACTACCACCAGAACTGTTCATTGTATGGGATAATCTGCCCCGGGAAACTCAGGACTCTTATACTGAAGCAAAGAAGCACTTGCAGACAGCTTTTGGCCAAAAGGATGTAATTGCATCATTTCAGACATTCCCTAATGCCCGGCATAGACTACCTAATGAAGCAATGGAAGTTTATGCTGCAGACGTATGCAGGCTTGTCAAAGAAGCTTTCCCAGATTTTGAGCACAATGCTTCCGAGTATATGAAAATGTCTCGCTTCATTGCTGGTCTGGATCAGGAACTTCAAGTCAAATGTCATGAAAGAGGGGTGAAAACTTTCACTGAGGCTTTTCAAGTCGCCTCCCAAGCTGAATGGGCTCGCCAAGCAGCTAGATTAGTAATGCCAGTGTCCTCACCAAATGTTACCATCAGAGATATTGGCACAATGCAGTCAGTAAATTCAGTACGTGAAAATGACATTGAACTCGGGAAAACAGTTCAGAACCTCACTGCTACTGTTAAAGACTTAAGTAAGAATATGGATACACTGAGACTGAAGCTGGATGAGCGAAGCAGGGACCACCACCGTGACAGGCACATGCATGTGCGTCCTCAAAGATCTCCCTCACCTTATGGGAGAAGCCCAGATAGGGATGCAAATAGATGGAGCTCAGGCTACAGACATTCCCCCTCCAGATACTCACGTTCCAATCATTCCCCAGAACACTATTCTCCTCAGAGGACTCGCCACCATCAAGATCACACCCGCAGGGAGCCTGACAGGTACCGACAACCTTACAGAGATACTCACTACTCAGACCATGCCTTTAGCCCTTATGAGGAAAAGAGAGGGAGGCAACCCTCTCCCAGTAGACCCTACTATGACTCTCACAGCCGAAGCCCGAGTCCCTATGCCAAGCATGTTTCATTCCAAGAGTATGGGGACCAAGGCCAAACACGACAACCAAAGGACTGGGACAGTCAGTATCCCACTAAGAGTGGTTACAAAGATCATGGCAGATTTCCACAGGGAAACGGCCGTTAGCTGATGATGCGGGGTGTTCATCAGCTACTTCTCTGGAAGCCCCAGACATCTGCCTCACTGAAATAACAGACTGCATCAGTACACCACCAACCCCTAGTGGTACTACAGATATGACAATCCCCCTGACTGAAAGTGTGAACATTGAAGCCACTGTAAGTAAAGACTTCACCTCCTATGTAAGTGGAATTGTTGAGGGCACTAATACGCACATCATGCTAGATACCGGTTCCACTATTTCGTTCATCAGTGAGGAAACCAAAATGTCACTTCCTTCCCTAGCAAAAAGACCCATTAAAAAGAAGTTTATCATGTCACAAGCAGTGACTGGCCAAACTTTGGATACATTGGGTATGATAGACATCACCTTTAAACTAGGGTCTCAAACTCTGCAACATGAAGTGCAAGTCATCAGAAATGTCAGTCAAGGCTTTATATTAGGTTTTGACTTTCTCAAGCCTCACTGTGTGATTCTGGATATGGGGAGAGGACTGTGCATCTGGGTGATGATGTCCTGCCCCTACTCAGGAAGAGTGACCTGGCACCTGCTAGTTGTAGACAAGGTACAAAACACGCCAATGCTGACTCTATGTCCCGTCGTCCCTTCACAGCTGAAGGCACCACCCCTATGGTTACAGCCAATCAGGTGAGGTGTGTTTCCATTCACACTCAAACAGACCCAATAGAGTCATCCATGTGCACTCCAGCCACTGAGCTGGCACCCTGCTCAGAGACTTTACCCACTGCTTCGACTGCTATGGATTTAATATCACTCATGCAGTCTGCTTCACCAGATACTGCAGCTGTAACGGTGGACACTTCACTCCTGAATATTGACAGGCAGTATTTCCTCCAAGCTCAAAAAGCTGATCCTGAGTTGCAAATAGTCAGGAGCTGGGTGTTGACTGACCATAGGCCACCATTCTCAAACATTAAAGCAACCTCACCTGAAATGAGACAGTACTGGAGAGAGTTTCCTAAACTCACCCTTGTTGATGGTCTTTTGTGTCGCAAAGTCAGACCTCCACCAGGTGACCCTGTTTTACAGATTGTAGTTCCTAGTAACTTGCAGAAGGAAGTGTTTCAAACTTTACATGGACATTCACTCTTGGGACACTTCAGTTCACAAAAAACATTACAAGGGGCACAGATCAGATGCTTTTGGCCTCACATGACACGTGACATAACTCAGTGGTGTCTTGAATGCACAGCCTGTGAAGCACGGCGACCACAGACACCACACCAACAGGCCCCTATGCAAAACATAGTCACATCCAGGCCTTTTGAGAAAATTGCAGCAGACCTGACGGAACTGCCACTCACACACCGTGGTAATCGGTATGTACTTGTTGTAATGGACTATTTTACTAAGTACCTTAACTTGTATGCACTTCCTGATCAACGGGCAACCACTGTGGCTAAATGTTTGTTTGAAGATTATATTAGCCACCATGGTGTGCCTCAAAGTTTGCACACTGACCAAGGCCGTCAGTTCAACTCAGATCTTGTCAAAGAACTGTGCAACCGTCTGGGAATACATAAAATGAGAACATCACCTTATCATGCTATGTCAGATGGCATGGTGGAACGAGCAAACAGGACCATCAAGGACCAGTTAGCAAAATATCTGTATACCAGAGGAGGTGAATGGGATGACCATCTAAGGCAGGTTGAATTTGCATACAACACGACTGTTCTCTCCTCCACAAAACACACTCCTTTCTTCCTGGCCCATGGCAGAGCGGCCCACCTGCCTGCAGATCTCCTCCTTGGAGACTCACCAGGACTTTCAAACGCCACACCAGGTACTCCAAGTGAATATGCCAATTCGGTATTACTGAAACTGTGTGCTGCTTTTCACTCTGTTGCACATAACCTTGAGGCAGCAGGTGCTCAACAAAAGTACTACTATGATCGTCGGATGAAACACACAGCCTATGAGCCAGGTGACTTAGTGTGGGTTGACCTTCCTGCCCTTGCTAGACAAAAACTGTCACCTAAGTGGACCGGCCCTTTTAAAGTTCTACGACGGCTTGACTCAGGCACAGGTGACATTGGAGTAGACTATGAACTTCTGGATCAACGGGACCCTAGAGCTAAACCTAAGGTAATTCACTACAATCGCCTGAAACCTTATCGTTCAGCCTGGTCAGCTGACAGACATCCAGTTCCACCCTCACCTTCAGAACTGACTGTACCGGCAAACGGCCCAGGTCCCCCACTGCTCACTGCACTCTCAGGCTCCAGACCTTATGTATACAGGCACCCAAATAAGCCCGGGTGCTCTGTGACTGCGCCTAGGGATCAGACAAATGTTTGCCCTCTGCCCCAGAGTGCTACTAGCACCACAACACAGGTGGGAGACAATGTTGCCACAGGACATTCCAGTGAACTGTCTCCGGCAGTTCAGCCTTTCACGGGAGTAAGGACTAAGTCAGGTCGTTGTGTACGTCCCCCAGTGCGTTACAGGACTGTTGAATGAACTGTGGTCTGTGTCATATGCTTGATTGAGAAGTACAAGTAAAAAAAAACAAAACACTGAGATGTTATAGGCAAACACAAGGAAAAAAAAAAGTATCCTGTTCCACTGTTCTTTGTTGTTGTTTTGCCAATGTCATCTGTTTATATTGTTGTTAAGCATAAAGTAGTGACAATTTCATTACACCTATTTGGAAGCGAGGACGCTTCTTGCGTAAGGGGGGGACGATGTGTAAGAGTGAAGTTGTGTCTTATGGGCAAAAGTTGTGTAAACGTAAGGTTAAACATCAGTTTACTGTGTTTTGTTGAACGTTGCCTGTTTGCATATGTTTAGTGATGCAGTGTTTGGGTGATATTGTAGTGTCAGCCGCTTGGCGGCGCTGTTCAGACAGTGGGTAGAGTTTTGAGGGGAGAGAAGGGGAGAAAGAGAATGAGAAGTGTGTGATGACTGGACTGAGCTGTGTTTGTTGAAGGTGACTAAAGTTATGAGGAGAACCCAGAACGTATTGGACTGATTTATTCCCTCACTCAAACCCACGTCGCTTACAGTAGTTTATTTTTTTTTAACCCGCCATGCCAAACTTAAAATTCAGGGAGAACCCCAAAGTCCTGGTTTGTTCGTTGGCATTAAAAGATATATAAAATTAGAAGATTGTTAGCAAACATCAGGATCATGTGACACAGTGTGGGAGGATCAGGTACTATATAGCACATGTGTGTCACGTGGCCTTGCAGAGTTAATTACACCTCAGATATACCATTGTTGGTATCACAAGACTTAAAGGATATTTCTGGCAATTTTCTATATTTTTCTTCATGTTTGGATCCAAACCAACAATGAACTGATCTACTAACAAGTATTGTGTGTGTATCAAAGCCTGATATATCTTATTAAAAACACGTCAGTGAGTCACACTGCTGCACTGGGTGACATGTTCCTTCATCATGAAAAGTTTGGTCACGTTAGTTTGTTTAGAAACCAAAGACTAATAACAGCATCATGTTTTCAGTCTCAGGAGAGTAGTTTCATGCTCGGGCCCCAAAAGTCATTGCATGAGAAATAAAACACTTACATGAGGCAGAATTTGTTGTTATTAATATTGACAGATATCATCAGACTTCTGACAGATCCGTGATGGACTGAATAAGAATATAAAACCATAACAATGTAAAGTTTGAGAAAATCAGCTGCAAAGTTTTTTCTCAGTTTACTTTTTGAAATGATCTGAAACCCATTAGATCATTTTCAGAGTCATTTCATTTAAATATCCAAAACATATCAGTGCTTTTTATTGATCTTATTCATTGTTGTTGGCTCTCTTGTTTATTTGTATTTCACTTTGATTCACTGTTTTTATCTTTGAGCAGCTTTTGTTTAATATATAGCTGATGTCATGTTACTGTGAGGTTTTATTAGTGGTGCTACAGTTGTGTTGGTACTTTTGTATCAAATTGTTGCAGAAAAAGGTACCAGAGCAAAAAACTCTCTCTTGAAAATAAAAAGGGAGTCAGAGGTCCAAGCAGCAAAGTGTTTTTTAATGCCGGCAAAAAAGGGGAGCAATCAGCACTTTTACAAAGAACCAAATCGCTCCAAAGGTTTTTCTTTGGGGTTCATTGTTTTTATGTCCTTGGGTCGGCTTAGGTCACACCTTATCATCCACCCTCCCTAATTTTTGACCAATTATTATGTTACTTTTATCTCCGTCACTCGTTGTTGGTCAAAACTCTTCAAAACAGGTTTTGAGGTGTTTGAGGATATGTACTGGCATATTCAATTCTACCTGATTATATCCAATTTTTATATAAGTATTGGGAATCATTTTACACCATTATTGCCTGTTATGGATATTCCATAACTGACCAGGACAACAGAATGTCAAGCTGTACTCTTCTGTTCTCTCAAACAGAAGATAACACATGTTGTTTAATAAACCAGGAGCCTCACAGGCGAACCAAGGCCAGAATGCAGGTCATCATCAGACGCAACAAGACAAACCAAAGATACAGATTTAGGTCATAGGTTTATGATTCGGAACTGACGAACTAGTTTCTATGATTGGCTTAAAGGCTGGTTTTGGACTGTGAGGGGCAGACGAGTTTGGGGACACCGTACGAACAGGAGGTGTCCCTTGAGTCGCTCTCCCTTGCAAGGTTCTTCATTAAAGTTTTCCCAGAATCATCATACGAAGTTTGGTTTGGTCTTCTCTTCTTCAAACTGACAACTGCCAGTGCATCAGCTCCGAAAATCCACAACATTGGCAAGTTGTCTTCTGGCCTTTTATTTTTTTATAAGTTATTCTAGTCATTTTACACCCTTATTTCTTGATCTCCTCCAATACAAATTGTATCACACTAGCCCTTATTGCTTATAAACTTATAAAATCAATCTACATAGCTTAATATTGTCTTTAAGCACACCAATGACTTTTAATGAAAATACACCACAGTACCAGTGTTGTCATGTTTTTCATGTCTCTTTAAAAACCAGTAGAATAACAGTGGAGATGAGTTTGGTTTCTTGTGTATTTTTTCCATTTGAGATGCAGACAGCTGACAGAGCTTCATCACATCATCATCATCTTCTCTTTGTGCTCTTCCCATGAAAGTTATGTTGACATGATGATGTGATCTCAAAGCAGCGCGACGGATCGTATTCATCATATTTATCATCTGTTCCTTTAATAAGCTCCACCTCTTACAGGATATCATGTGACACAAAGCGGGAAACAGGTTCTTACTGTTCAGCTTCACTGGAAGGAGGCAGACAGACGGTAAGATTTACCTTCATTACAAAACTGTGATTTAAACTGAGAGAGGACAGTTACAGCAGGAAGCACTGAAGACCTGAAGTAGTGAAATAGTTCAACTTCAACCTGCTGCTGACTGAAAAAACACAAGTCAAAGTGACTGAGAAACTTTCAACAGCAGGAAACACAACTGACTTCCTCTTTTAACGTCTCGTCTGCTGTGTTTTACTTTTAAATGAAACACACTCTGTTTTAGTCTGTACAGGCTGTAAAAGAGGCTTTTTGTGTGTACTGTTGGGTACAGCCTTTATAATCTGATGCTCTGTTGGTTGAGCATGTTTGATAGACAGTGTTTTACTGTTATTGACTTTGTGATGCAGAACGTTGCGAAGTCGTCGCTCGTTTTTCAGTTTGTCTGTTTGTTCTTTTTTTCTTCTTCTAACTTTTCATAAGTCAGTTTTTCTGGGAAAAGATGGCCCACCCAAAATACACTTTCTGCCTACATCACTGCTATGTGAACCTTAAGTTCCTGCACAATAAAAGCTTGTTCTGTACTGTACAGATAGAATCAGATAAAACCTGTTAGTCATTAATCTTTAGAGGAGTTGGTAGGTGTATCTTTGAACTTTTAAATGAAACACACTCTGTTTTACATGTGACGCAACAGCATTTATCAGAAGAGGTCTGACAAAGCTCCGCCCCTCAGCTGACTCATCTGAGACAAAGCAGGAAACAGTTTATTCTTCGTCTCTAAAGAGACACACAGACTGAAAAACAGACGATCAGATTCACCTTCAGACCAAACTAACAGCTTCCTCTGAGTGAGAACAGCTACAGGAGAGAAAAGTGAAAACTAGAACTCTGCTGCTTCAACCTGCTGACTCTCCACACACTGAATGTGAGTTTGACTAAAAACTGGAGTCAAAGTGAAAGTAAATGTCAGTGAGGTTAGTAGAGGAGGGAGGGGAGCCATGACTGACTGTACTTTCTGTCTGCTGTGTTTTCAGCTTCACTCGGAGACAAAATGGCTTCCAGATCAGAGGAGGATCTCTGCTGTCTGGTCTGTGATGACGTCTTTAGAGATCCTGTTGTTCTGTCATGTAGCCACAGCTTCTGTAAAGACTGTCTGAAGAGCTGGTGGAGACAGAAACAAACACATGAGTGTCCAGTTTGTAAGAGAAGATCTTCAAGGGAACAACCACCTTGTAACCTGGCGTTAAAGAACCTGTGTGAGTCCTTCTTACAGGACAGAGATCAGAGAGCTTCAGAGGCTCTCTGCAGTCTGCACTCTGAGAAACTCAAACTCTTCTGTCTGGACCATCAGCAGCCAGTGTGTGTCGTCTGCAGAGATTCAGAAAAACACACCAACCACAGATTCAGACCCGTCGATGAAGCTGCACGACAACACAAGAAGAAACTTGAGGAAACTCTGGAGCCTTTAAAGAAGAAGTTAAAGGTTTGTGAAGAAGTTAAAGTGAAGTTTGATCAAACAGCACAACACATTAAGGTCCAGGCCCGACACACAGAGAGGCAGATTAAGGAGCAGTTTAAGAAGCTTCACCAGTTTCTAGAAGAGGAAGAGGAGGCCAGGATGGCTGCTCTGAGGGAGGAAGAGGAGCAGAAGAGTCAGATGATAAAGGAGAAGATGGAGGCTCTGAGCAGAGAGATAGCAGCTCTTTCACACACAGTCAGAGCCACAGAGGAGGAGCTGAGAGCTGAAGACGTCTCATTCCTGCACAACTACAAGGCTGCAGTGGAAAGAGTCCAGCGCTGCCCCCTGCTGGATGATCCACAGCTGCTCTCAGGAGCTCTGATAGACCAGGCCAAACACCTGGGCAACCTGACCTTCAACATCTGGAACAACATGAAGGAGATGGTCTCCTACACTCCTGTTATTCTGGATCCAAACACTGCTTATCCAGAACTCATCCTGTCTGAAGATCTGACCAGTGTGAGACGAGGAGAGAAACAGAAGCTTCCTGATAATCCAGAGAGGTTTAACTTCTTCTACTCTGTTCTGGGCTCTGAGGGCTTTAACTCAGGGACTCACAGCTGGGATGTCGAGGTTGGAGACAATACATACTGGTCACTGGGTGTGTTATCAGAGTCTGTCCAGAGGAAGGGACGCATACAGTCTGGATTATGGAGAATATGGTTCTATGAAGGTGAATACAAGACATGGTCACCATCAGCTCCCTCCACTGATCTCCCAGTGAAGAAGAAGCTCCAGAGGATCAGAGTGAATCTGGACTGGAACAGAGGAAATCTGTCGTTCTCTGATCCTGATACTAACACACACATACACACCTTCACACACACTTTCACTGACACACTGTTTCCATACATTTGCACTGAGGATGAACTCCCACTGAAGATTTCCCCACTGAAGGTCTCTGTGACAGTGAAACAGAGCAGTTAGAGACGATGATGATGATGATGATGATGATGATGATGATGATGATGATGATGGTTCTTATAATTACTGTCATTTATTTCTTAAAGGGAAAAGTGGCTGAATTTAACCTCTGAAGCTTCTGTCCTGCTGCTGTCTCATTATTCCAAAATATGTTCATGTTGTTTTAGTTGTTTTATTTTCTGATCTTTATAGTTTGTGTTTTCAGCCTTATTTTTAGTTTTTTATTGATACTGTATCATTTTCAATAGTTGTTAATGTTTTCTGATGTCGATGTGGATCCATGAAGACCAGCAGCCAAGAATCAATTACTGTATGTTGAAATTATAGTTTTCAAACATTAAAGGAAAAACTCACCGCTGTCAATATGAGGATTTCTTTAAACTAGGTCACCTGTGTAGTAGAAATGTGCAATTATTTTTTGAATTAGGTGCCCTTTGACTATAGAAAACTAAGAACAAATGTGTAGATTATTTATACTGTTCTTAGGGGGGAATCCTACAACAACCAGAATGCATTGCAGACATGACGTCCAATCAGACTGACTCACGATGTGTTTACGTCCAGCAGAGCACCAAAGACAAAGAAAGCAGAGACAAAGTTAGTGAGCAGCAGCATAACATCTCTTTCCTGAGGCTTATTTTCATTTACAAAACGTTTTTCTCTATCGAGTCTGTTTTCAAAGGATCATAAAACAAACAGCACGCTGGAGTCACCTACGTTATGTGGATCAACTTACTGAGTGCTTCCAGTAGTTTGTTTGTGTTAGTGTTATCACAGAGAAAGTCAGCTGATGTTTGTGTGTCAGGCCACACTCTCGTCTGATTACACTGTGCTGTGCTGTGTAATCAGCGCACTGATTCACTGAACTTATTAAAATAAACATATCTATAATGATGGATCAAGTTTCTCTGTGAGCTCTCTGGTTTCACTGCGGACATACAGAGCTACTGTGGCCGTGTACATACAATCAACAGATCAATCAATAAAAACAAAGCAGTTTTCTACCTGTAAACTCCTGATACAGCCGACTGTAAAAAAACTATTAATGTCCAGTATTTTGTGTTTAGTTTCTATATGGAATATGGAGGGGGGGGGACAGAGGAGGACGGGCTCCTGCTGTCCTCCTCAGGATGAGATCTCCTTCATCAATTTAATGTACTTTGTTTTTTTTCATGCTAATCTGTGACACGAGGGATGTGCAGAGATCCCAGTATTTGTATTTGTATTCCAATAAAAGTGGAAAGAGGCTTAAAAATCCTGTTTTTGTTTTTATTACACTTTTAACTTTTAGAAAATTAAAGTGTTACAATAAGTGTTCATGAATAAACTACCTTATGAAGGACGACGTCCCCACACCGGGTCTCTAACTGGAGTCTCAGATCAGAGACGACTGCGCTGACTACTGAGATAAAACTTTACTCATCACCTCATTGCAGACAGACCTCTACCTATTTATACACCCATAACACACAGACAGCACAGCCTGTAACATGTAGAAGAACTTCAAAGATAATTATTGATTTGCACTTTTCATTTATTGTCTGTTTTTTACAGCCTGACTTTGTGAAAGGAGAAGAGGAACAACAGGTTATGGAGTCTGTTGGCAGCACTTTGCTTGTGTCAGTAGTTCAGCTTTATCTCTGTAACACATAACAACACATAACTTTAACATATTTGTATGAAACAAATCAGGCCTTAAAAATCATTGTATAAGAAATAAAACACTTACATGAGGCAGAATTTGTTGTTATTAATATCGACAGATATCATCAGACTTCTGACAGATCCGTGATGGACTGAATAAGAATATAAAACCATAACAATGTAAAGTTTGAGAAAATCAGCTGCAAAGTTTTTTCTCAGTTTACTTTTTGAAATGATCTGAAACCCATTAGATCATTTTCAGAGTCATTTCATTTAAATATCCAAAACATATCAGTGCTTTTTATTGATCTTATTCATTGTTGTTGGCTCTCTTGTTTATTTGTATTTCACTTTGATTCACTGTTTTTATCTTTGAGCAGCTTTTGTTTAATATATAGCTGATGTCATGTTACTGTGAGGTTTTATTAGTGGTGCTACAGTTGTGTTGGTACTTTTGTATCAAATTGTTGCAGAAAAAGGTACCAGAGCAAAAAACTCTCTCTTGAAAATAAAAAGGGAGTCAGAGGTCCAAGCAGCAAAGTGTTTTTTAATGCCGGCAAAAAAGGGGAGCAATCAGCACTTTTACAAAGAACCAAATCGCTCCAAAGGTTTTTCTTTGGGTCATTGTTTTTATGTCCTTGGGTCGGCTTAGGTCACACCTTATCATCCACCCTCCCTAATTTTTGACCAATTATTATGTTACTTTTATCTCCGTCACTCGTTGTTGGTCAAAACTCTTCAAAACAGGTTTTGAGGTGTTTGAGGATATGTACTGGCATATTCAATTCTACCTGATTATATCCAATTTATATATAAGTATTGGGAATCATTTTACACCATTATTGCCAAGTTGTCTTCTGGCCTTTTATTTTTTTATAAGTTATTCTAGTCATTTTACACCCTTATTTCTTGATCTCCTCCAATACAAATTGTATCACACTAGCCCTTATTGCTTATAAACTTATAAAATCAATCTACATAGCTTAATATTGTCTTTAAGCACACCAATGACTTTTAATGAAAATACACCACAGTACCAGTGTTGTCATGTTTTTCATGTCTCTTTAAAAACCAGTAGAATAACAGTGGAGATGAGTTTGGTTTCTTGTGTATTTTTTCCATTTGAGATGCAGACAGCTGACAGAGCTTCATCACATCATCATCATCTTCTCTTTGTGCTCTTCCCATGAAAGTTATGTTGACATGATGATGTGATCTCAAAGCAGCGCGACGGATCGTATTCATCATATTTATCATCTGTTCCTTTAATAAGCTCCACCTCTTACAGGATATCATGTGACACAAAGCGGGAAACAGGTTCTTACTGTTCAGCTTCACTGGAAGGAGGCAGACAGACGGTAAGATTTACCTTCATTACAAAACTGTGATTTAAACTGAGAGAGGACAGTTACAGCAGGAAGCACTGAAGACCTGAAGTAGTGAAATAGTTCAACTTCAACCTGCTGCTGACTGAAAAAACACAAGTCAAAGTGACTGAGAAACTTTCAACAGCAGGAAACACAACTGACTTCCTGTTTGAATGTCTCGTCCGCTGTGTTTTACTTTTAAATGAAACACACTCTGTTTTAGTCTGTACAGGCTGTAAAAGAGGCTTTTTGTGTGTACTGTTGGGTACAGCCTTTATAATCTGATGCTCTGTTGGTTGAGCATGTTTGATAGACAGTGTTTTACTGTTATTGACTTTGTGATGCAGAACGTTGCGAAGTCGTCGCTCGTTTTTCAGTTTGTCTGTTTGTTCTTTTTTTCTTCTTCTAACTTTTCATAAGTCAGTTTTTCTGGGAAAAGATGGCCCACCCAAAATACACTTTCTGCCTACATCACTGCTATGTGAACCTTAAGTTCCTGCACAATAAAAGCTTGTTCTGTACTGTACAGATAGAATCAGATAAAACCTGTTAGTCATTAATCTTTAGAGGAGTTGGTAGGTGTATCTTTGAACTTTTAAATGAAACACACTCTGTTTTACATGTGACGCAACAGCATTTATCAGAAGAGGTCTGACAAAGCTCCGCCCCTCAGCTGACTCATCTGAGACAAAGCAGGAAACAGTTTATTCTTCGTCTCTAAAGAGACACACAGACTGAAAAACAGACGATCAGATTCACCTTCAGACCAAACTAACAGCTTCCTCTGAGTGAGAACAGCTACAGGAGAGAAAAGTGAAAACTAGAACTCTGCTGCTTCAACCTGCTGACTCTCCACACACTGAATGTGAGTTTGACTAAAAACTGGAGTCAAAGTGAAAGTAAATGTCAGTGAGGTTAGTAGAGGAGGGAGGGGAGCCATGACTGACTGTACTTTCTGTCTGCTGTGTTTTCAGCTTCACTCGGAGACAAAATGGCTTCCAGATCAGAGGAGGATCTCTGCTGTCCGGTCTGTCAGGACGTCTTTAGAGATCCTGTTCTTCTGTCATGTAGCCACAGCTTCTGTAAAGACTGTCTGAAGAGCTGGTGGAGAGAGAAACTAACACGTGAGTGTCCAGTTTGTAAGAGAAGATCTTCAAGGGATGAACCACCTGTTAGTCTGGTGTTAAAGAAGCTGTGTGAGTCCTTCTTACAGGACAGAGATCAGAGAGCTTCAGAGGCTCTCTGCAGTCTGCACTCTGAGAAACTCAAACTCTTCTGTCTGGACCATCAGCAGCCAGTGTGTGTCGTCTGCAGAGATTCAGAAAAACACACCAACCACAGATTCAGACCCGTCGATGAAGCTGCACGACAACACAAGAGGAAACTTGAGGAAACTCTGGAGCCTTTAAAGAAGAAGTTAAAGGTTTGTGAAGAAGTTAAAGTGGAGTTTGATCAAACAGCAGAACACATTAAGGTCCAGGCCCGACACACAGAGAGGCAGATTAAGGAGCAGTTTAAGAAGCTTCACCAGTTTCTAGAAGAGGAAGAGGAGGCCAGGATGGCTGCTCTGAGGGAGGAAGAGGAGCAGAAGAGTCAGATGATGAAGGAGAAGATGGAGGCTCTGAGCAGAGAGATAGCAGCTCTTTCACACACAGTCAGAGCCACAGAGGAGGAGCTGAGAGCTGAAGACGTCTCATTCCTGCACAACTACAAGGCTGCAGTGGAAAGAGTCCAGCGCTGCCCCCTGCTGGATGATCCACAGCTGCCCTCAGGAGCTCTGATAGACCAGGCCAAACACCTGGGCAACCTGACCTTCAACATCTGGAACAACATGAAGGAGATGGTCTCCTACACTCCTGTCATTCTGGATCCAAACACTGCTGGTCCAGAACTCATCCTGTCTGAAGATCTGACCAGTGTGAGAAGAGGAGAGAACCAGCAGCTTCCTGATAATCCAGAGAGGTTTAACTCCTGCTCTGTTCTGGGCTCTGAGGGCTTTAACTCAGGGACTCACAGCTGGGATGTCGAGGTTGGAGACAATACATACTGGACACTGGGTGTATTATCAGAGTCTGTCCAGAGGAAGGGATACATAGAGTCTGGATCATGGGAAATATGGTTCTATGAAGGTGAATACAAGACATGGTCACCATCAGCTCCCTCCACTGATCTCCCAGTGAAGAAGAAGCTCGAGAGGATCAGAGTGAATCTGGACTGGAACAGAGGAAATCTGTCGTTCTCTGATCCTGATACTAACACACACATACACACCTTCACACATACTTTCACTGACACACTGTTTCCATACATTTGCACTGAGGATGAACTCCCACTGAAGATTTCCCCACTGAAGGTCTCTGTGACAGTGGAACAGAGCAGTTAGAGACGATGATGATGATGATGATGATGGTTCTTATAATTACTGTCATTTATTTCTTAAAGGGAAAAGTGGCTGAATTTAACCTCTGAAGCTTCTGTCCTGCTGCTGTCTCATTATTCCAAAATATGTTCATGTTGTTTTAGTTGTTTTATTTTCTGATCTTTATAGTTTGTGTCTTCAGCCTTATTTTTAGTTTTTTATTGATACTGTATCATTTTCAATAGTTGTTAATGTTTTCTGATGTCGATGTGGATCCATGAAGATCAGCAGCCAAGAATCAATGACTGTATGTTGAAATTATAGTTTTCAAACGTTAAAGGAAAAACTCACCGCTGTCAATATGAGGATTTCTTTAAACTAGATCACCTGTGTAGTAGAAATGTGCAATTATTTTTGAATTAGGTGCCCTTTGACTATAGAAAACTAAGAACAAATGTGTAGATTATTTATACTGTTCTTAGGGGGGAATCCTACAACAACCAGAATGCATTGCAGACATGACGTCCAATCAGACTGACTCACGATGTGTTTACGTCCAGCAGAGCACCAAAGACAAAGAAAGCAGAGACAAAGTTAGTGAGCAGCAGCATAACATCTCTTTCCTGAGGCTTATTTTCATTTACAAAACGTTTTTCTCTATCGAGTCTGTTTTCAAAGGATCATAAAACAAACAGCACGCTGGAGTCACCTACGTTATGTGGATCAACTTACTGAGTGCTTCCAGTAGTTTGTTTGTGTTAGTGTTATCATAGAGAAAGTCAGCTGATGTTTGTGTGTCAGGCCACACTCTCGTCTGATTACACTGTGCTGTGCTGTGTAATCAGCGCACTGATTCACTGAACTTATTAAAATAAACGTATCTATAATGATGGATCAAGTTTCTCTGTGAGCTCTCTGGTTTCACTGCGGACATACAGAGCTACTGTGGCCGTGTACATACAATCAACAGATCAATCAATAAAAACAAAGCAGTTTTCTACCTGTAAACTCCTGATACAGCCGACTGTAAAAAAAACTATTAATGTCCAGTATTTTGTGTTTAGTTTCTATATGGAATATGGAGGGGGGGGGGGGGGGGGGGGGGCAGAGGAGGACGGGCTCCTGCTGTCCTCCTCAGGATGAGATCTCCTTCATCAATTTAATGTACTTTGTTTTTTTTCATGCTAATCTGTGACACGAGGGATGTGCAGAGATCCCAGTATTTGTATTTGTATTTATATTCCAATAAAAGTGGAAAGAGGCTTAAAAATCCTGTTTTTGTTTTTATGACACTTTTACTTTTAGAAAATTAAAGTGTTACAATAAGTGTTCATGAATAAACTACCTTATGAAGGAGGTCCCCACACCGGGTCTCTAACTGGAGTCTCAGATCAGAGACGACTGCGCTGACTACTGAGATAAAACTTTACTCATCACCTCATTGCAGACAGACCTCTACCTATTTATACACCCATAACACACAGACAGCACAGCCTGTAACATGTAGAAGAACTTCAAAGATAATTATTGATTTGCACTTTTCATTTATTGTCTGTTTTTTACAGCCTGACTTTGTGAAAGGAGAAGAGGAACAACAGGTTATGGAGTCTGTTGGCAGCACTTTGCTTGTGTCAGTAGTTCAGCTTTATCTCTGTAACACATAACAACACATAACTTTAACATATTTGTATGAAACAAATATTCATATAAAACCCACTATTTGTGCTTTGCTGAATAATGTATTTGTATTTGGACTCACCCCTAAAATGTACTTAGATATTTTCCACCTCTGCTCATCGTTACCTCGTCCTGACGATCAGAAACATATTGAACATGTTTATTGTGCATCTCCTGAGCAGCTGCTCCTTCATGCTCCTGCACATTCAGGTCCAGATTCTGAGACATTTCCAGATGTGTTTCAGCTTTTCAGCTGCTGCCTCTGTCTTCTTGTCGCTGTTGACGTGTCTGCTGAAGTCTGCGTCGGAGCAGTGGGAGCTGTGGGAGCAGTTGGTGCAGTGGGAGCTGTGGGTGCAGTGGGAGCTGTGGGTGCAGTGGGTGCTGTGGGAGCAGTGGGAGCAGTGGGTGCAGTGGGTGCAGTGGGAGCAGTGGGAGCAGTGGGAGCAGTGGGAGCAGTTGGTGCAGTGGGAGCAGTGGGTGCAGTGGGAGCTGTGGGTGCAGTGGGTGCTGTGGGAGCAGTGGGAGCAGTGGGTGCAGTGGGTGCAGTGGGAGCAGTGGGAGCAGTGGGAGCAGTGGGAGCAGTTGGTGCAGTGGGAGCAGTGGGTGCAGTGGGAGCAGTGGGAGCAGTGGGTGCAGTGGGTGCAGTGGGAGCAGTGGGAGCAGTGGGAGCAGTGGGAGCAGTGGGAGCAGTTGGTGCAGTGGGAGCTGTGGGTGCAGTGGGAGCTGTGGGTGCAGTGGGAGCTGTGGGAGCAGTGGGAGCTGTGGGAGCAGTGGGAGCAGTGGGTGCAGTGGGTGCAGTGGGAGCAGTGGGAGCAGTTGGTGCAGTGGGAGCAGTGGGTGCAGTGGGAGCAGTGGGAGCAGTGGGAGCAGTGGGAGCAGTGGGAGCAGTGGGTGCAGTGGGAGCAGTGGGAGCAGTGGGTGCAGTGGGAGCAGTGGGAGCAGTGGGAGCAGTGGGAGCAGTGGGAGCAGTTGGTGCAGTGGGAGCAGTGGGTGCAGTGGGAGCAGTGGGAGCAGTGGGAGCAGTGGGAGCAGTGGGAGCAGTGGGTGCAGTGGGAGCAGTGGGAGCAGTGGGTGCAGTGGGAGCAGTGGGTGCAGTGGGAGCAGTGGGAGCAGTGGGTGCAGTGGGAGCAGTGGGAGCAGTGGGAGCAGTGGGAGCTGTGGGTGCAGTGGGTGCTGTGGGAGCAGTGGGAGCAGTGGGTGCAGTGGGTGCAGTGGGAGCTGTGGGTGCAGTGGGTGCTGTGGGAGCAGTGGGTGCTGTGGGAGCAGTGGGAGCAGTGGGTGCAGTGGGAGCAGTGGGAGCAGTGGGAGCAGTGGGAGCAGTGGGTGCAGTGGGAGCTGTGGGAGCAGTGGGAGCAGTGGGAGCAGTGGGTGCAGTGGGAGCAGTGGGTGCAGTGGGAGCAGTGGGAGCAGTGGGTGCAGTGGGAGCAGTGGGAGCAGTGGGTGCAGTGGGAGCAGTGGGTGCAGTGGGAGCAGTGGGAGCAGTGGGTGCAGTGAGTTTGTTTCTAATAAAACATATTTACTGTTTAGTCATATGACATCATCATGACATCATTTCCAGGAGCTGCTGTCCAGGTGAGGTTTTACTAAAGGGCTCCTTACACTGTTCAGTAGACACAGCTGGTGTTCCTGAGAGGACCGGCAGCTGCTCATCTGGGAGATTTGACAGACTTGCAGATGTAAAGTGGAGGAAGCTGCTGCTGATTATAATCATCATTATTATAATTATTTCTATTATCTCGTTACATAAATGGAAAAAGTTCTGCAGACGTCTTGTAAAATAAACTTCAGTCACAATCAGAGCAGACATGATGGACTCTCTGCAGCTTCAAGTCTCTGCATGCTGAGCTTCACTTCATCGTTTGATGTTACACCGAAACAACAGAGTGAACACACTCCTGCATGTGCACGCCCTAATTAAAGCACACACACACACACACACACACACACACACACACACACTGATGAAACCACAACAAACAGCTTCCTGCTGCAGGAAGACAGACAGACGGAGAGATTAGGACAAACATCTGATTTATACACAACTGGACAGCAGAGTGGAAGCAGAGACACAAACAGACTGAACATCAACCGACAGACACATAATCTGATTACAGTTATTTCCTGATCGATCACCTGCAGGGATCAATGTCTTCAAAACTCTTCACACAGTCGACACAACAGCAACAGTTCAGGATCAAACTGTGACACATTTGCATAGTTTTCACACAGAAAGCGTTCAGTGACTACAGCCTTCAAATGTCCTCAATACGTTTCTCACTCAAACACAAACAAGCAACAAACTCCTCACTTCCAAACAGTTTATGTTCAAACACTAACATGTATTCATACGGATCAGAACCACACTGAAATACATCTATATTCAACCAAAAACATGATGAAAGCTTCCTGCTGCATTTCTATGACTCGTTCCTGTAGATACACTGTAGTACGTTCTATAGAGAGCTACACATCTGACTGTATTTACACTATATACACATTTATACACTATCAACCATTAAACTACATATAAACACAATATACACATTTATACACTATCAACCATTAAACTACATAAACACAATATACACATTTATACACTATCAACCATTAAACTACATAAACACAATATACACATTTATACACTATCAACCATTAAACTACATAAACACAATATACACATTTATACACTATCAACCACTAAACTACATAAACACAATATACACATTTATACACTATCAACCATTAAACTACATAAACACTATATACACATTTATACACTATCAACCATTAAACTACATATAAACACAATATACACATTTATACACTATCAACCATTAAACTACATATAAACACAATATACAGCTGAACAACAGGAAGAAGAATTTCATGTACAGATATTAAAAAGGCATAAAAAATAAACATCATGGACAACAGAACAGAAATAAAACCAGTCAGAGTTTTACAGGTAAACTATCAGACATGTACAGTTTGGGGAAAAGCAGTATTGCATTAGTGTGCGATATTTTCATTCAAATATAGACAACAGGAAAACGTATGTATTTAATGTATTTAATTTTTTCTAACTGCAGGTTTTGCATAACATCTTTCCTAAAGGCAGAGCGGGTTGGAGCCTCCGCTTGCTTCCAGTTTAGTGACATCAGTCGGTGCCAGCAGGGTTACAAATGATATCATGTTGTATTGAAAGCTGGTTAGAACCACATCAGATCCTTTGACTCCAAAGACGGCTGCCGATGGATCAACAGGTATTTCTAAGATGTCCGATAGTCACATGTGGGCTGGAGACTGTCCACATCGCTCGCATGCAGGATTTACAGGGTTTCACTCTGGGAAAGTGGTCTCAGACTGTATATTTGAGCTTTTTCTGTGATAAGTGTAATCAGTGTAATACTTTAAACTGCAACAGCTGATGTGCAGCGCAGATTGAAGAGGAACGTAGCAGCATCTTTGTCCATAGTTCTTCTGTTATAACTACTCCAGATCATTTTACCCAGCCTGCAATCTAAATATGAAAGTGTGTCATAAATAATGGAAGTGCCTCCTTTAATCAAAGGATTTGACACAAATATTGATGCCATTAAACTATTTGGAATGTTGTGTTTGTTTGACAAAGTTGTGCAATTGTAAATATCTGAAGAAATGTGTTTGAGGCAGATTAAATATAGTTTATCACTGTTTAAATGATGGAAATATACCATCAATAAAGAGACCTTTGACGCCTTTTCTGTGCCACATCTGAAACACTGCATCAGGGAGAGACGGAGGACATGAAAGCCACTCAGCATTTGAGCTTCAGACGGTTCTCCTGAACGCTCAACACTCTCTAAAGAAGAGATTTGAGACACAACTCGTCTCCTCTCTCTCTCGTCACTTGGTCACCTCTCTCCTGACGTGTTGTCTGACTTTAACCTGACCGAATATTTGATTTTGAGTTAAAATGAGGCTCCAGACGTTCAGTCAGCTGCTCAGTTCAGATGTTCTCAGACTGCAGGGATGCGTCACTCTGTCTTCTGAAGATGAAACCAGGAAGAGGCCTCCTGTTTTGCAGATTGCTGTCCGTATGAATACGTGTTAGTGTTGGAACAGAAACTGTTTGGAAGTGAGGACGTAAACATGTCAAATGTTTTGTTGCTTGTTTGTGTTTGAGTGAGAAACGTATTGAGGACATTTGAAGGCTGTAGTCACTGAACGCTTTCTGTGTGAAAACTATGCAAATGTGTCACAGTTTGATCCTGAACTGTTGCTGTTGAAGAGTTTGAACATGTGGACTCAGTATTGATCCCTGCAGGGAACCGATCAGAGAAAATCTGGAGCAGTGCTTCTCCTCAGAAATCATTTCAGAGTCTGATCACGACTTTCTCTGCATGGAGAAATCAATAAAACTGGAAAACAGCAGTAAGATTGTTCAAAACCTGTTTGATATTTTTACATAAAACCTGTTTCCAGTTTTTTATATACATGTATAGATGCATGTGCACAGAAAGAGGTATTTAGAAGCAGCAGTACTTGTGAGCTGTAACTCGGTCCGCAGTCTTCCAGGAGTTTATATACGCATCCACGTATACAGGTTTAACACATGTATACAACCAACATCTGTACTTCTACTTCAACCTGTCAGCAGCTTTCATGTTTAACTTTCTTACATCTGCTCATCCCGCACGCTGTTAAAAATATAACATATAATATAATATGTACATTAAAACCAAAGCAGCTTAAATCTCTGCTGTTCCCATCAAGACGGAAGGAGCATAAACACTAGTGGACTCATACAAAGTCTGTTTGCATTGGGGTTATAGATTCAATCTATTTATTCCAAATTTGGTAAAATTTATGTTTTTGGCTCAACTTTTCCATTTTAAATATTTATTCCACACCAATCTTCCAAAGGTTGTTCTGGATTCCTTCCTCTGGTCCAAAACCAACACGCGGTCCAGATAAAGAGTCTCTGAGTTCAGGAGTATCTGAGTCTTAAATACTGTGCTTAATGTTCTGTGAATGTTATTCCAATATCAGCTCAGTTTGGGACAGTCCCAGAATATAAATACATCGTCTCCAACACATCAAACTCGTATTCTTGTATTTTTCCTGGTTCCTTCAAAGATTTTTCTCTCCAATTCATGAAGTTGGTTGAGGACCATTGAAAACTGCAAATTTCCTCCCCAAGCCTCCTCATGAAGCCCCATTCCTGCTTCTTTCCCCACTTTTCTTTAATGTACAAGGTGTTTTCATTTTAAGCATTAGAGAGCATCGTACATCTACAGATGGACTAATTTGGTTTTGAACTGAAGGCTGAAAAGTCTGTAGGTCTGCACTTCTGACTGAGATAATGTCGTCCTTTGAGGTTTCTGAAAGTCATCTGATCCAGGCCATGTTTTTCCTGCAAAGACTGAAAACTCTGTAAGGCACTTTTTATTATTTAATACACATAACACACACAACAATATGATGACATGACATTATAAGAAAGTAAATCAAAATAAAAAAGTCAAAATAAAATTAATAGGATCCCTTCAAATAATCAGATTGACAGAACCAGTACATTTAGAAACTACAAATATACATGACAGGCAGAGCGTATTAAGAGTTTTATATAGTCTCACTCTTCACTAGAGCACATTTGTTCCCCTTTCATATTGTCTTGTGCTGCTTTGTGATGGTTTGCAGAATTATTCTTTCCAAGAGAAAGTGGCTTTGCAATGTGTTTTTAAAGAAACTTAGATTCAAGTTTATGATTGAGCTTTTAATATAAATATTTTACCAAACAGAATAGTTGTGTTTATTATCTGGGGACAGTTTTCATCCAGAACCTCCAACATAATGTTTAATGTCGAGTGGTCTTAGCCAGTGTGGTGCATGTGTGTGTAAACGACAGATATGTTGTAAGTCTTTTTCTTATCCAGGATTCAAATCTGAAATTCTGTATCGTAAAATTATAGAGACACCATCTGAACATGTTGTGGATTCCACATGACTTAACCACCTTCTGCCATATTTTTAACGTAAGATTTATCCAGGGGTCTTTATTAGGGATGCACGATATTATCGGTATCGGCCGATAAAAGCTCTAAAATGAAATATCGGCATTGGTGAATTCTGCCGATAATGAGAGGCCGATATGTTGCCTTCTCCTCCGCCGCCTGACTGTGCTTCCCTCGACGGACTGTTTCACCCTGACGGTCCCGATCAGCTGCTTCTTCCCACTTTAACCTGAATAACAAACCAGGACTCAGTGCTCCGGTTGGATCCACATGGAGAGCCGAGGCTAACGTTAGCTGGGAGGCTAGCGGAGCGTTAGCCGCAGCATGAACGGAGGGAAGCACAGCCAGCTAGCCTCTGCTAGCAGCAGCAGGTCTGATGGGCGGCTGAGTGAAGTGCAGCCTGCGGAGGAAACACCGGGACCGTCAGGGTGAAACAGTCCATCGAGGAGCTGCTGTGTTCGGCTGCACAGATAGGAAACACCTCGGCTGACAGGATGTACCACTCTGCTTGGAAAAAAAAATCTTCTTCTTTTTGGTTTATAACAGCGGTTGGCAACCAGCGTATTAGGTGCATTACCGCCACCTTCTGCTCCAGAGTGTGGACCAGAGATTAAATCCTACACATTAATCCTGTCTGTCTAATAAACTCAATGAAAACTCTACTGCTGCTCCCACTTGGCAGGTTCATTAAAGTTTTAATGCTGAGCTCCTGAACTCCAGTCTTCCTCAGTTCTTCCTTCATATATTGTCTTTATTGATCATAATTAATACAATCTATGCTTGCATGTATAATAGTCTCCTCAGCCAGCTGGAAAAACATATGAGCATATATCAGTATCGGCCACAATGAGTTGGAAATATCAGATATCGGATATCAGCAAAAAATCTAATATCGTGCATCCCTACTCTTTATCTCTTCCAACTGCACCAATATAGCAAAGGAGTTAGCTGTGAAGCATAGAAATAGTTTCTTAGACAAGAAAGTGCCATTCCTTCTCTTTCTTTTTGTAAGACATTAAATCAGACTCTCGGTTTCTTTCCTCGCCAGATAAACTGAGAAATCCATTTGTGCCATTCCCTGAATTGATTGTCATTTACTCCACTGGCAGAGTCTGAAAAATGTAAAGTAGTCAAAGGAAATGTTCATATTCACTGCACTTATCCTTTAATTCAGACTTAGAAAGGAGATAAGATATCTTTATCTCTGATGGCCCATAATTTGCTTGTAATCATTTTGAAAGGTTTATTCCTGAATACAGTATTTAAATGCTTCAACTTCCCACTGGAGGTTGTATTTGTCCTGCAGGTTCTTTGGGGCAGTATAGTTTTAGAGTAATAACTTGTGTTTTCGATATGTTGAGCTTATTGCATGATAGTTTCCCCAAATCAGCCAGCAGGTCCATCAATCCCATAAGTGATTTTTCTGGCTCCTCCAAATAAACCAGAATGTCATCAGCGAATAGTGTTACCTGCTGTTGGATCCCTGCTACCTTAATGCCTTTGACAGCTTCACTCTGTCTTATTAGTCGGCCTGAGGGTTCCATAAATAAAGAAGAAAGAGAGGAGAGGGGAAACTGTGCATCCCTGTCTTGTTCCTCTCTCCAAAACAAGAGTCAGAAAGGTCATTGTCAATCTTTATCCAAGCTGTAGGCCTGTCATATAAGGTCTGAGTTACTCTAATAAATTTATCTGGAAAGGCGAAATTCCCCACAATTTTATACAAAAACACCCATCCAACTGAATCAAAGGCTTTCTCTGCATCTAATCCCACTGTCATTGACTTGATTTTGTCCTTAGTTGTGTTTTCTAGTAGATGTAACGTTCTTACGTTGTCCAGAATTCATCTTCGTTGGATAAATCCAGTCTGATCTAAATGGATGAGGTCAGGTTAGAGTTTTTCTAATCTGAGAGCCAAGATAGATGTAAATAACTTGTAATCCAGATTGAGAACACTGACAGGTCAAATTTCTCCTTTCTGTAAATCCTGTTAAACGTTTTAAGTAATAATGGAGATAATTTCTTTAAAGACTTGTACCAAAACCATCCGAGCCTGCTGACTGTCTGACCTTTAATAAAGAGATTCAGTTCTTTGGTGGACACTCGTTGTACTAGATGTTCACTTTGTGAGCTTGTGAGTAATTCTACTCACAAGGGGGTGGGGGGGGGGGGGGGGGGGGGGTCAGAATATAGCGCACATTAAAATGTTTCAAAACTCTTGAATTTTTCTTTTTTTTTTTTTCAACCATTTTTTGTTTTTGGTTTCTTTATTTTATAAATTGTATTTTCCACTTGTTGTTTGTGTAACTTGTATGTTAGAAATTTAACTGATTTGCTTCCTACTTCATAATTCTTTTGTTTCAGGAAAAGAAACCTTTTCTGGGTTTCCATTAAATATATATCATCAATTTCACTCTGTAGTTTTTACTTCAAGTTTCAAATTGGAGTTTATTTTATTAGAGTCAGCAAATTGTAGTTGTTTTAATTTCCCCTGAAGATCTGCCAATCTTTGCCCTTTAAGTTTCTTCATATATGTAGTGATGGAAAACATTTTCCTTCTGATTACTGGTGATACTTCCCCAGAATCACTAAGGTCTAGATCATCTTTGATGTTTGAATCATTGAGTATATTTGAATTTAGTTTCCATAGTTTGCTTGTTTTTCTTTCTAGAGTTAGAGACAGAAACTGAGCTGTGGTCAGTAACAGTCGCTTATCTTGAATCTATCTGTGCTGAATATAAAGAAGAAGCCTTGAATAAACTGAATGTGGGTAATAATTTATTATTATTATTTGCTCCTGATGAATCTAGTGAAGGGTTTATCCTACTCTGTATGTCCTCATGTTTTTCCTCCTTGATCTGTTAGCTTCGCCTGGAGCTGCTCTTGTAGTTTTAGCCTTTCTGCTACTGCCTCTTCTCCTCATTCCCTACAATCCTCGCTTCAGCATCATCTAACCTCGAATTAGTTTTACTTCTTTTAATGTCTTCAAGCTGTTTGTTGTTGTCTTGCCTGAAATGATGCATCTCTCTGAGGATCAGTCAGGTTCTGCTGCTGTTCTGGCTAACGGTGGGAGAGCTAGCAACCTCGTGTTGCGTTCCCTCGTTGTTTTTATCGATATTCTGAGCAGACTTTTTACTCTTATGTTTAGACGCCATCCTCACCCCCTTACTATATACTATAAACTTACTATATGTAGTAAAAGTAAACCAATACTTCTATTATTCTGACTTTGAGGCAGATTTCTTTCACTTTTGTTGAAAGACTTTATCTAACGCTGACGTCCTCAGGTAAACATTTTCTATTTTTGATGAAATAATTGAATACGTGGATGATACACAGACTCATATCAAAGCTGTTTATGTTATTGGCCGACATATAACAGTATTGAATTTTTTAAATTCCCAAATAAACAGCGCTGCAGAGTAACTACGTACATTCACTCAACTACTGACTTATGTTATATTATCCATTGTGTCAAATCTTCATCTGAAAAGTAACTAAAGCTGTCAAATAAATGTAGTGGAGTAGAAAGTACAATATTTCCCTCTGAAATGTAGAAAGTAGCATCACATGGAAATACTCAAGTAAAGTACAAGTACCTCAAAACTGTACTTAAATACAGTACTTGAGAAAAAGTACAGATGCAGTCATACTGTATTGAAACAAATAATGTAAATGTACCACAGAGGAAGAAATGTGTTAAGATGCCCACTCATAACGAGGATAAAAATAATATGTGTAGGACAACTAAATCATTTTTATTTGTTTCCCAAAACACAAGATGACGTCCTAAAATGTCCTCAACTCAAAGATATTCAGTTTACTGTCAGAGAGACTAAAGAAACCAGAAAATGTTCACAATTAAGAATTAATTATCAGAATAATTGACAATTAAATATTTGGCAACTAATCTATTGATGGACTAATAGTTGCAGATCTAAATATTTGCGCTGGTGACTTCAACTCCTGTTACATATTTGTCAGTATAAGTCAGAGATTTAAACAAAAGAGAGCCGGATGATAAACGAGACTGTCCTCCCGAGAAAAACAACAAAATCAGTCATTTCAGCAAAAGGCCCCCAAACTACATCTGTTTATGTTTAAGTGACAGCGCCCTCTAACAGCCGTAGGAATTATACGACGGGAGCCAAAAGGAGGAAACATTTATATCTAACAGTGATTTATAACAGTTTTGGAAGGCGTAGGCAGATGATGGAGGCGTCAGATCAGAGAACTCCTGCGGTTCACGGACCAACAGAGCATTTTGTTGTTTTTAATTTGAAGGACTCGACTGAAATAAGAATGAAGGATGCCCGGAGCCGATCCACAGGATCAATAACACTACATTTAAGTTAACTGTCTGACAGCCAGCAGCGGTAAGATAGCGGCGGCGACCATGAGCTGCAACTCTGAGCTTTGAACCGGCTCCGACACAAACCACTGAGTGACATCACAGCTCACTATGTCCATACTGTTAGGGTGGTGAACACAGACCATGAACACAGGAAAAAAAAAAAACTCGGAACATACACAGCACGAAAGCAGACAGCTTGACAAGGACCAAACTGAAAAATGGACAATAAATACACAGGGTGTGATTGCAAACCAGACACAGGTGGAACACATGAGGTAATCAAGCACAGGAAGTAAAGGTGACAAGACACAAGGTAAAGCTAAAGTAAACAGACAACAGGTGACAGACTGGGAGCAGATAAACTGGGGAAGACACTGGGAGCAGGGCTGAGCTAACCAGGAAGATGCAGGGCAGGTGAGAGGAGGTGCACAGGAGGAAACATAAATGCAACACTGAAAACTCAAGAAAACAAAATACACAAAGAGTCCAAAAAACACAGAAAAAGTCCCGGTTGGACGTGACACATCTATATATATATATATAGGCTATGCATGAAACAGACCAGAAGTTGAGTGCAGTTTAATAAAAGTTACACTTAAATAAAATATCATACATATACAATTTTATATAATGACAGTATTGCACCAGAATTAATGCACCAGAACATCTGGAAACAGCCTTGCACATTTAATAATCACCTTAGACAAATACTCACATACAGATAATAAAAAGTAACTCACACATGCTAAAAACACACACACATACACTTCTTAAGTCACCTACACACATGAATAAGTAAGTAAGCCCACACACACACACACACACACACGTACATACATACTGTACACATCTCGAGCCTCAAGCCGGGATCATCTTGACATTCTCTGTGAGCACAGCCGGTTGTTGTGTGTGTGGTATGTTTGTAATATCAGCAGCTCAGAGAATGTTCAGGGAATGTTCGGTGCTAATCTAAATTAGATTGGGGCGGATTAGGGAGGCTGAGAGAAGGGGAGGCAGCGTGCTCATCATTCCCTGGCAGGGTCTTCTTCAGTCGTGCAGACACACACCGCAAGGCCGCGAGATAGAAGAAGAGAAAATGTTATCACAAAAGTTCAGTTCGCTTAGGTTACATGTATGTACGTGTGGGGGGCGTTAATGGGTATTTAATAAATAACCTAAAGAAGGAGCGAGCTGATCCAAACTTCTCCTCGAGCGAGACTTGATTATATACAATAACAAACAGACAGGACCAAGTGAAAGGTATATTAAAACGTTTTATCTCTCTGTATGGTCCTTTCCATAATGTTTTAAGACATTTATAATAACAGTCTGAGCCTGTCAGTGGCAACAACAAGCACTTTTAGTGGACGTACATTTATAGCTCCGAAGGATCACATGGCTGCAGCGCTCTCACTCAATACTGGACCAGTTTCAAAAAGTGTCCCCATTAGTCACTAAGACGCAAGATGGTGGGAAAATGAGGTCCAGGTTGAAAAATACCGAAGTTTCCCTTTAAATAAAAGTACCAATATAGCAATGCAAAAATACTCCATTACAGTAAAAGTACTGCATGCAAAAAACAGTAAAAGTATATTATTATATATGACATCATTAGATTATTAATAGTGAAGCATCAGTGTTAGAGCAGCATGTTACTGTTGTAGCTGCTGGAGGTGGAGCTAGTTTACACTACTTTATATACAGTTAGCTAGTTTAGTCCAGTGGTTCCCAACCTAGGGGTCGAGGCCCCTCCAAAGGGTCAGCAGATAAATCTGAGGGGTGGTGAGATGATTAATGGGAGAGGAAAGAAGAAAAAACAAAGTTCTGATACACAAATCTGTTTTCAGTTTTTGGACTTTTTCTCTAATCTTTGATTTTTGCTGAAATATTGGATCATTTGAACATTTATTGAAATGAAAGCATGTGAGAAGTTTAGAGGGAAAAATCACTATTTGGTGGAGCTGTTAACAACTCATAGACATGTGAAATGTGACCCTGACTACACACTGCTTTTTGTAAGACGTCAAAAGACAAAAAGGTTGGAAACCACTGGTTTCATCTTTAACAATGTGTTGTATTTTAAAAGCTTGTTATATTATCCATTGTGTCAAATCTTCATCTGAAAAGTAACTAAAGCTGTCAAATAAATGTAGTGGAGTAGAAAGTACAATATTTCCCTCTGAAATGTAGAAAGTAGCATCACATGGAAATACTCAAGTAAAGTACAAGTAAATCAACATTATATTTAAGTACAGTAATGAGTATGTGTACTAGGGATGTGGGTCAACAAAAACCAACCATCCAGAATCATTTGGTCATGAAAAATGAATGGGAAGTGTTTTTGGTGGTGCCTCATGATTCTGGGGGGGGGGGGGGGGGGGTCGCTCTGCTGTCACTACATCACAGTCTGACAGTTGACTAACGACAGCAGAGTGACCGTCACATTACTGCTGATGGATCACCAACCCGCCTGTCCATCTCACGCTGCATCTGAGCCTCGTTCATGAACAAGACGTTGAGGTTCCTGAACTCCCGACACAAAGGAACAGTTTTCCAGAAGATAAGCAGACGTGTCAGCGCAGTCGTCTCTGATCTGAGACTCCAGTTAGAGACCCGGTGTGGGGACCTCCTTCATAAGGTAGTTTATTCATGAACACTGATTGTAACACTTTCATTTTCTAAAAGTAAAAGTGTCATAAAAACAAAAACAGGATTTTTAAGCCTCTTTACACTTTTATTGGAATACAAATACAAATACTGGGATCTCTGCACATCCCTCGTACATTTACTCAACTTCTGTACTGATGCTACTTTATAAATATTACAGATGAAACCGGACCGGGTCTCTAACTGGAGTCTCAGATCAGAGACGACTGCGCTGACTACTGAGCTAAAACTTTACTCATCACCTCATTGCAGACAGACCTCTACCTATTTATACACCCATAACACACAGACAGCACAGCCTGTAACATGTAGAAGAACTTCAAAGATAATTATTGATTTGCACTTTTCATTTATTGTCTGTTTTTTACAGCCTGACTTTGTGAAAGGAGAAGAGGAACAACAGGTTATGGAGTCTGTTGGCAGCACTTTGCTTGTGTCAGTAGTTCAGCTTTATCTCTGTAACACATAACAACACATAACTTTAACATATTTGTATGAAACAAATCGGGCCTTAAAAATCATTGTATAAGAAATAAAACACTTACATGAGGCAGAATTTGTTGTTATTAATATCGACAGATATCATCAGACTTCTGACAGATCCGTGATGGACTGAATAAGAATATAAAACCATAACAATGTAAAGTTTGAGAAAATCAGCTGCAAAGTTTTTTCTCAGTTTACTTTTTGAAATGATCTGAAACCCATTAGATCATTTTCAGAGTCATTTCATTTAAATATCCAAAACATATCAGTGCTTTTTATTGATCTTATTTATTGTTGTTGGCTCTCTTGTTTATTTGTATTTCACTTTGATTCACTGTTTTTATCTTTGAGCAGCTTTTGTTTAATATATAGCTGATGTCATGTTACTGTGAGGTTTTATTAGTGGTGCTACAGTTGTGTTGGTACCAGTGTTGTCATGTTTTTCATGTCTCTTTAAAAACCAGTAGAATAACAGTGGAGATGAGTTTGGTTTCTTGTGTATTTTTTCCATTTGAGATGCAGACAGCTGACAGAGCTTCATCACATCATCATCATCTTCTCTTTGTGCTCTTCCCATGAAAGTTATGTTGACATGATGATGTGATCTCAAAGCAGCGCGACGGATCGTATTCATCATATTTATCATCTGTTCCTTTAATAAGCTCCACCTCTTACAGGATATCATGTGACACAAAGCGGGAAACAGGTTCTTACTGTTCAGCTTCACTGGAAGGAGGCAGACAGACGGTAAGATTTACCTTCATTACAAAACTGTGATTTAAACTGAGAGAGGACAGTTACAGCAGGAAGCACTGAAGACCTGAAGTAGTGAAATAGTTCAACTTCAACCTGCTGCTGACTGAAAAAACACGAGTCAAGGTGACTGAGAAACTTTCAACAGCAGGAAACACAACTGACTTCCTGTTTGAACGTCTCGTCCGCTGTGTTTTACTTTTAAATGAAACACACTCTGTTTTAGTCTGTACAGGCTGTAAAAGAGGCTTTTTGTGTGTACTGTTGGGTACAGCCTTTATAATCTGATGCTCTGTTGGTTGAGCATGTTTGATAGACAGTGTTTTACTGTTATTGACTTTGTGATGCAGAACGTTGCGAAGTCGTCGCTCGTTTTTCAGTTTGTCTGTTTGTTCTTTTTTTCTTCTTCTAACTTTTCATAAGTCAGTTTTTCTGGGAAAAGATGGCCCACCCAAAATACACTTTCTGCCTACATCACTGCTATGTGAACCTTATGTTCCTGCACAATAAAAGCTTGTTCTGTACTGTACAGATAGAATCAGATAAAACCTGTTAGTCATAAATCTTTAGAGGAGTTGGTAGGTGTATCTTTGAACTTTTAAATGAAACACACTCTGTTTTACATGTGAAGCAACAACATTTATCAGAAGAGGTCTGACAAAGCTCCACCCCTCAGCTGACTCATCTGAGACAAAGCAGGAAACAGTTTATTCTTCGTCTCTAAAGAGACACACAGACTGAAAAACAGACGATCAGATTCACCTTCAGACCAAACTAACAGCTTCCTCTGAGTGAGAACAGCTACAGGAGAGAAAAGTGAAAACTAGAACTCTGCTGCTTCAACCTGCTGACTCTCCACACACTGAATGTGAGTTTGACTAAAAACTGGAGTCAAAGTGAAAGTAAATGTCAGTGAGGTTAGTAGAGGAGGGAGGGGAGCCATGACTGACTGTACTTTCTGTCTGCTGTGTTTTCAGCTTCACTCGGAGACAAAATGGCTTCCAGATCAGAGGATTTCTGCTGTCCGGTCTGTCAGGATGTCTTTAGAGATCCTGTTCTTCTGTCATGTAGCCACAGCTTCTGTAAAGACTGTCTGAAGAGCTGGTGGAGACAGAAACAAACACGTGAGTGTCCAGTTTGTAAGAGAAGATCTTCAAAGTATGAACCACCTTGTAACCTGGTGTTAAAGAACCTGTGTGAGTCCTTCTTACAGGACAGAGATCAGAGAGCTTCAGAGGCTCTCTGCAGTCTGCACTCTGAGAAACTCAAACTCTTCTGTCTGGACCATCAGCAGCCAGTGTGTCTCGTCTGCAGAGATTCAGAAAAACACACCAACCACAGATTCAGACCCGTCGATGAAGCTGCACGACAACACAAGAAGAAACTTGAGGAAACTCTGGAGCCTTTAAAGAAGAAGTTAAAGGTTTGTGAAGAAGTTAAAGTGAAGTTTGATCAAACAGCACAACACATTGAGGTCCAGGCCCGACACACAGAGAGGCAGATTAAGGAGCAGTTTAAGAAGCTTCACCAGTTTCTAGAAGAGGAAGAGGAGGCCAGGATGGCTGCTCTGAGGAAGGAAGAGGAGCAGAAGAGTCAGATGATGAAGGAGAAGATGGAGGCTCTGAGCAGAGAGATAGCAGCTCTTTCACACACAGTCAGAGCCACAGAGGAGGAGCTGAGAGCTGAAGACGTCTCATTCCTGCACAACTACAAGGCTGCAGTGGAAAGAGTCCAGCGCTGCCCCCTGCTGGATGATCCACAGCTGCTCTCAGGAGCTCTGATAGACCAGGCCAAACACCTGGGCAACCTGACCTTCAACATCTGGAACAACATGAAGGAGATGGTCTCCTACACTCCTGTTATTCTGGATCCAAACACTGCTGATCCAAGACTCATCCTGTCTGATGATCTGACCAGTGTGAGACGAGGAGAGAAACAGCAGCTTCCTGATAATCCAGAGAGGTTTGATCTCTTCTACTCTGTTCTGGGCTCTGAGGGCTTTAACTCAGGGACTCACAGCTGGGATGTCGAGGTTGGAGACAATACATACTGGAGACTGGGTGTGTTATCAGAGTCTGTCCAGAGGAAGGGACGCATACGGTCTGGATTATGGAGAATACAGTTCTATGAAGGTAAATACTCAGCATGGTCACCATCAGCTCCCTCCACTGTTCTCCCAGTGAAGAAGAAGTTCCAGAGGATCAGAGTGAATCTGGACTGGAACAGAGGAAATCTGTCGTTCTCTGATCCTGATACTAACACACACATACACACCTTCACACACACTTTCACTGACACACTGTTTCCATACATTTGCACTGAGGATGAACTGAAGATTTCCCCACTGAAGGTCTCTGTGACAGTGAAACAGAGCAGTTAGAGACGATGATGATGATGATGATGATGATGATGATGATGATGATGATGATGATGGTTCTTATAATTACTGTCATTTATTTCTTAAAGGGAAAAGTGGCTGAATTTAACCTCTGAAGCTTCTGTCCTGCTGCTGTCTCATTATTCCAAAATATGTTCATGTTGTTTTAGTTGTTTTATTTTCTGATCTTTATAGTTTGTGTCTTCAGCCTTATTTTTAGTTTTTTATTGATACTGTATCATTTTCAATAGTTGTTAATGTTTTCTGATGTTGATGTGGATCCATGAAGACCAGCAGCCAAGAATCAATGACTGTATGTTGAAATTATAGTTTTCAAACGTTAAAGGAAAAACTCACCGCTGTCAATATGAGGATTTCTTTAAACTAGATCACCTGTGTAGTAGAAATGTGCAATTATTTTTGAATTAGGTGCCCTTTGACTATAGAAAACTAAGAACAAATGTGTAGATTATTTATACTGTTCTTAGGGGGGAATCCTACAACAACCAGAATGCATTGCAGACATGACGTCCAATCAGACTGACTCACGATGTGTTTATGTCCAGCAGAGCACCAAAGACAAAGAAAGCAGAGACAAAGTTAGTGAGCAGCAGCATAACATCTCTTTCCTGAGGCTTATTTTCATTTACAAAACGTTTTTCTCTATCGAGTCTGTTTTCAAAGGATCATAAAACAAACAGCACGCTGGAGTCACCTACGTTATGTGGATCAACTTACTGAGTGCTTCCAGTAGTTTGTTTGTGTTAGTGTTATCATAGAGAAAGTCAGCTGATGTTTGTGTGTCAGGCCACACTCTCGTCTGATTACACTGTGCTGTGCTGTGTAATCAGCGCACTGATTCACTGAACTTATTAAAATAAACATATCTATAATGATGGATCAAGTTTCTCTGTGAGCTCTCTGGTTTCACTGCGGACATACAGAGCTACTGTGGCCGTGTACATACAATCAACAGATCAATCAATAAAAACAAAGCAGTTTTCTACCTGTAAACTCCTGATACAGCCGACTGTAAAAAAAAAAACTATTAATGTCCAGTATTTTGTGTTTACTTTCTATACGGAATATGGAGGGGGGGGGGGGGGGGGGGCAGAGGAGGACGGGCTCCTGCTGTCCTCCTCAGGATGAGATCTCCTTCATCAATTTAATGTACTTTGTTTTTTTTCATGCTAATCTGTGACACGAGGGATGTGCAGAGATCCCAGTATTTGTATTTGTATTCCAATAAAAGTGGAAAGAGGCTTAAAAATCCTGTTTTTGTTTTTATTACACTTTTAACTTTTAGAAAATTAAAGTGTTACAATAAGTGTTCATGAATAAACTACCTTATGAAGGAGGTCCCCACACCGGGTCTCTAACTGGAGTCTCAGATCAGAGACGACTGCGCTGACTACTGAGATAAAACTTTACTCATCACCTCATTGCAGACAGACCTCTACCTATTTATACACCCATAACACACAGACAGCACAGCCTGTAACATGTAGAAGAACTTCAAAGATAATTATTGATTTGCACTTTTCATTTATTGCCTGTTTTTTACAGCCTGACTTTGTGAAAGGAGAAGAGGAACAACAGGTTATGGAGTCTGTTGGCAGCACTTTGCTTGTGTCAGTAGTTCAGCTTTATCTCTGTAACACATAACAACACATAACTTTAACATATTTGTATGAAACAAATATTCATATAAAACCCACTATTTGTGCTTTGCTGAATAATGTATTTGTATTTGGGCTCACCCCTAAAATGTACTTAGATATTTTCCACCTCTGCTCATCGTTACCTCGTCCTGACGATCAGAAACATATTGAACATGTTTATTGTGCATCTCCTGAGCAGCTGCTCCTTCATGCTCCTGCACATTCAGGTCCAGATTCTGAGACATTTCCAGATGTGTTTCAGCTTTTCAGCTGCTGCCTCTGTCTTCTTGTTGCTGTTGACGTGTCTGCTGAAGTCTGCGTCTCCTCTCTATTTATCCTGCGCTCTCGCTGCTGTCTGACCAATCAGGAGGCTCGCAGCTCAGGACAATAGAGCAGGTTTAAAGGCGTCAGACAGAGCAGGAGGGACGTTGTTCATCAGGCCGTATGTCAAACACATTCAGATGATATAACGTCTCTGAGCACCGCTCAACGCCTCCGTTCACAGAGGATTCATTAAAACTTAAACAACACATTTATAACTTAAAGAAAAAATATGTTTTAAACATAGACTGGAGGTTTGTACATATAAATAATATTAGTTACATATTATATTTTATGGTAGTATATGAAACAATAAAACCTTTTGTTTGGATTATTTTTGTAAAAACTTCATTTTCTGTTCATTTGGTTCATTTCCAATCAGTTAGTTTAGAAAGTGTTTTAGTCACAGAGCAAAAATAGAAATATACGATTCTATATACACAGAAAATAAAGTTTAAATATATAAATTCATCTTTACTTTGGTTTAAATTCTTCTGTGTCAGTTTTTTTCATTCAGTGGGAGCTGTGGGAGCTGTGGGAGCAGTGGGAACAGTGGGAGCAGTGGGAGCAGTGGGAGCAGTGGGAACAGTGGGAGCTGTGGGAGCAGTGGGAGCTGTGGGAACAGTGGGAGCTGTGGGTGCAGTGGGAGCAGTGGGTGCAGTGGGAGCAGTGGGAGCAGTGGGTGCAGTGGGAGCTGTGGGTGCAGTGGGAGCAGTGGGAACAGTGGGATCTGTGGGAGCAGTGGGAGCTGTGGGTGCAGTGGGTGCAGTGGAGGCGGTGGGTGCTGTGGGAGCAGTGGGAGCAGTGGGAGCAGTGGGTGCAGTGGGAGCAGTGGGTGCAGTGGGTGCAGTGGGAGCAGTGGGTTTGTTTATAATAAAACATATTTGCTGTTTAGTCATATGACATCATCATGACATCATTTCCAGGAGCTGCTGTCCAGGTGAGGTTTTACTAAAGGGCTCCTTACACTGTTCAGTAGACACAGCTGGTGTTCCTGAGAGGACCGGCAGCTGCTCATCTGGGAGATTTGACAGACTTGCAGATGTAAAGTGGAGGAAGCTGCTGCTGATTATAATCATCATTATTATAATTATTTCTATTATCTCGTTACATAAATGGAAAAAGTTCTGCAGACGTCTTGTAAAATAAACTTCAGTCACAATCAGAGCAGACATGATGGACTCTCTGCAGCTTCAAGTCTCTGCATGCTGAGCTTCACTTCATCGTTTGATGTTACACCGAAACAACAGAGTGAACACACTCCTGCATGTGCACGCCCTAATTAAAGCACACACACACACACACACACACACACACACACACACACACACACACACACTGATGAAACCACAACAAACAGCTTCCTGCTGCAGGAAGACAGACAGACGGAGAGATTAGGACAAACATCTGATTTATACACAACTGGACAGCAGAGTGGAAGCAGAGACACAAACAGACTGAACATCAACCGACAGACACATAATCTGATTACAGTTATTTCCTGATCGATCACCTGCAGGGATCAATGTCTTCAAAACTCTTCACACAGTCGACACAACAGCAACAGTTCAGGATCAAACTGTGACACATTTGCATAGTTTTCACACAGAAAGCGTTCAGTGACTACAGCCTTCAAATGTCCTCAATACGTTTCTCACTCAAACACAAACAAGCAACAAACTCCTCACTTCCAAACAGTTTATGTTCAAACACTAACATGTATTCATACGGATCAGAACCACACTGAAATACATCTATATTCAACCAAAAAAACAAGATGAAAGCTTCCTGCTGCATTTCTATGACTCGTTCCTGTAGATACACTGTAGTACGTTCTATAGAGAGCTACACATCTGACTGTATTTACACTATATACACATTTATACACTATCAACCATTAAACTACATAAACACAATATACACATTTATACACTATCAACCATTAAACTACATAAACACAATATACACATTTATACACTATCAACCATTAAACTACATAAACACAATATACACATTTATACACTATCAACCATTAAACTACATATAAACACAATATACACATTTATACACTATCAACCATTAAACTACATATAAACACAATATACACATTTATACACTATCAACCATTAAACTACATAAACACAATATACACATTTATACACTATCAACCATTAAACTACATAAACACTATATACAGCTGAACAACAGGAAGAAGAATTTCATGTACAAATATTAAAAAGGCATAAAAAATAAACATCATGGACAACAGAACAGAAATAAAACCAGTCAGAGTTTTACAGGTAAACTATCAGACATGTACAGTTTGGGGAAAAGCAGTATTGCATTAGTGTGCGATACTTTAATTCAAATATAGACAACAGGAAAACGTATGTATTTAATGTATTTAATTTTTTCTAACTGCAGGTTTTGCATAACATCTTTCCTAAAGGCAGAGCGGGTTGGAGCCTCCGCTTGCTTCCAGTTTAGTGACATCAGTCGGTGCCAGCAGGGTTACAAATGATATCATGTTGTATTGAAAGCTGGTTAGAACCACATCAGATCCTTTGACTCCAAAGACGGCTGCCGATGGATCAACAGGTATTTCTAAGATGTCCGATAGTCACATGTGGGCTGGAGACTGTCCACATCGCTCGCATGCAGGATTTACAGGGTTTCACTCTGGGAAAGTGGTCTCAGACTGTATATTTGAGCTTTTTCTGTGATAAGTGTAATCAGTGTAATACTTTAAACTGCAACAGCTGATGTGCAGCGCAGATTGAAGAGGAACGTAGCAGCATCTTTGTCCATAGTTCTTCTGTTATAACTACTCCAGATCATTTTACCCAGCCTGCAATCTAAATATGAAAGTGTGTCATAAATAATGGAAGTGCCTCCTTTAATCAAAGGATTTGACACAAATATTGATGCCATTAAACTATTTGGAATGTTGTGTTTGTTTGACAAAGTTGTGCAATTGTAAATATCTGAAGAAATGTGTTTGAGGCAGATTAAATATAGTTTATCACTGTTTAAATGATGGAAATATACCATCAATAAAGAGACCTTTGACGCCTTTTCTGTGCCACAGCTGAAACACTGCATCAGGGAGAGACGGAGGACATGAAAGCCACTCAGCATTTGAGCTTCAGACGGTTCTCCTGAACGCTCAACACTCTCTAAAGAAGAGATTTGAGACACAACTCGTCTCCTCTCTCGAGTAACTTGGTCACCTCTCTCCTGACGTGTTGTCTGACTTTAACCTGACTGAATATTTGATTTTGAGTTAAAATGAGGCTCCAGACGTTCAGTCAGCTGCTCAGTTCAGATGTTCTCAGACTGCAGGGATGCGTCACTCTGTCTTCTGAAGATGAAACCAGGAAGAGGCCTCCTGTTTTGCAGATTGCTGTCCGTATGAATACGTGTTAGTGTTGGAACAGAAACTGTTTGGAAGTGAGGATGTAAACATGTCAAATGTTTTGTTGCTTGTTTGTGTTTGAGTGAGAAACGTATTGAGGACATTTGAAGGCTGTAGTCACTGAACGCTTTCTGTGTGAAAACTATGCAAATGTGTCACAGTTTGATCCTGAACTGTTGCTGTTGAAGAGTTTGAACATGTGGACTCAGTATTGATCCCTGCAGGGAACCGATCAGAGAAAATCTGGATCAGTGCTTCTCCTCAGAAATCATTTCAGAGTCTGATCACGACTTTCTCTGCATGGAGAAATCAATAAAACTGGAAAACAGCAGTAAGATTGTTCAAAACCTGTTTGATATTTTTACATAAAACCTGTTTCCAGTTTTTTATATACATGTATAGATGCATGTGCACAGAAAGAGGTATTTAGAAGCAGCAGTACTTGTGAGCTGTAACTCGGTCCGCAGTCTTCCAGGAGTTTATATACGCATCCACGTATACAGGTTTAACACATGTATACAACCAACATCTGTACTTCTACTTCAACCTGTCAGCAGCTTTCATGTTTAACTTTCTTACATCTGCTCATCCCAAACTCTATTAAAAATATAACATATAATATAATATGTACATTAGAACCAAAGCAGCTTAAATCTCTGCTGTTCCCATCAAGACAGAAGGAGCATAAACACTAGTGCGCTCCCAGTATGCAGCTTACTGGTGGTTCCTACAGTCTTTAAAAGTAGAATGGGAGGCAGAGCCTTCAGCTATCAGGCTCCTCTTCTATGGAACCATCTTCCAGATTCAGTCCGGGGTGCAGACACCCTCTCTATGTTTAAGAGTAGGCTTAAAACTTTCCTTTTTGATAAAGCTTATAGTTAGGGCCGACCAGGCTCGCCTTGGATCAGCCCTTAGTTATGCTGCTATAGGCCTAGACTGCTGGGGGACTTCCCATGATGCACTGAGCTCCTCTCTCCTCCTCCTCCTCTCCATCTGTATGCATTCATGTAACATCAATGCATGTCACTAACTTTGCTTCTTCCCCGGAGTTTTTTGTGCTTTCTCATCTCACAGGAAAACCTGACTCCCGGGCCGAACCTTCGCGGTTCTTCACAGTCCTGATGGCATCCTTCCCTGGCTGTTGCTGCTTGTGCTTGTTGTTGTTGTTGTGATTGTTGTTCTTCTGTCTTCTTCTGGGGTTATAAATTCAATCTATTTATTCCAAATTTGGTAGAATTTATGTTTTTGGCTCAACTTTTCCATTTTAAATATTTATTCCACACCAATCTTCCAAAGGTTGTTCTGGATTCCTTCCTCTGGTCCAAAACCAACACGCGGTCCAGATAAAGAGTCTCTGAGTTCAGGAGTATCTGAGTCTTAAATACTGTGCTTAATGTTCTGTGAATGTTATTCCAATATCAACTCAGTTTGGGACAGTCCCAGAATATAAATACATCGTCTCCAACACATCAAACTCGTATTCTTGTATTTTTCCTGGTTCCTTCAAAGATTTTTCTCTCCAATTCATGAAGTTGGTTGAGGACCATTGAAAACTGCAAATTTCCCCCCCAAGCCTCCTCATGAAGCCCCATTCCTGCTTCTTTTCCCCACTTTTCTTTAATGTACAAGGTGTTTTCATTTTAAGCATTAGAGAGCATCGTACATCTACAGATGGACTAATTTGGTTTTGAACTGAAGGCTGAAAAGTCTGTAGGTCTGCACTTCTGACTGAAATAATGTCGTCCTTTGAGGTTTCTGAAAGTCATCTGATCCAGGCCATGTTTTTCCTGCAAAGACTGAAAACTCTGTAAGGCACTTTTTATTATTTAATACACATAACACACACAACAATATGATGACATGACATTATAAGAAAGTAAATCAAAATAAAAAAGTCAAAATAAAATTAATAGGATCCCTTCAAATAATCAGATTGACAGAACCAGTACATTTAGAAACTACAAATATACATGACAGGCAGAGCGTATTAAGAGTTTTATATAGTCTCACTCTTCACTAGAGCACATTTGTTCCCCTTTCATATTGTCTTGTGCTGCTTTGTGATGGTTTGCAGAATTATTTTTTCCAAGAGAAAGTGGCTTTGCAATGTGTTTTTAAAGAAATTTAGATTCAAGTTTATGATTGAGCTTTTAATATAAATATTTTACCAAACAGAATAATTGTGTTTATTATCTGGGGACAGTTTTCATCCAGAACCTCCAACATAATGTTTAATGTCGAGTGGTCTTAGCCAGTGTGGTGCATGTGTGTGTAAACGACAGATATGTTGTAAGTCTTTTTCTTATCCAGGATTCAAATCTGAAATTCTGTATCGTAAAATTGTAGAGACACCATCTGAACATGTTGTGGATTCCACATGACTTAACCACCTTCTGCCATATTTTTAACGTAAGATTTATCCAGGGGTCTTTATTAGGGATGCACGATATTATCGGTATCGGCCGATAAAAGCTCTAAAATGAAATATCGGCATTGGCGAATTCTGCCGATAATGAGAGGCCGATATGTTGCCTTCTCCTCCGCCGCCTGACTGCTTCCCTCGACGGACTGTTTCACCCTGACGGTCCCGATCAGCTGCTTCTTCCCACTTTAACCTGAATAACAAACCAGGACTCAGTGCTCCGGTTGGATCCACATGGAGAGCCGAGGCTAACGTTAGCTGGGAGGCTAGCGGAGCGTTAGCCGCAGCATGACCGGAGGGAAGCACAGCCAGCTAGCCTCCGCTAGCAGCAGCAGGTCTGACGGGCGGCTGAATGAAGTGCAGCCTGCGGAGAAAACACCGGGACTGTCAGGGTGAAACAGTCCATCGAGGAGCTGCTGTGTTCGGCTGCACAGATAGGAAACACCTCGGCTGACAGGATGTACCACTCTGCTTGGAAAAAAAAATCTTCTTCTTTTTGGTTTATAACAGCGGTTGGCAACCAGCGTATTAGGTGCATTACCGCCACCTTCTGCTCCGGAGCGTGGACCAGAGATTAAATCCTACACATTAATCCTGTCTGTCTAATAAACTCAATGAAAACTCTACTGCTGCTCCCACTTGGCAGGTTCATTAAAGTTTTAATGCTGAGCTCCTGAACTCCAGTCTTCCTCAGTTCTTCCTTCATATATTGTCTTTATTGATCATAATTAGTACAATCTATGCTGCATGTATAATAGTCTCCTCAGCCAGCTGGAAAATAATATGAGCATATATCAGTATCGACCACAATGAGTTGGAAATATCAGATATCGGATATCAGCAAAAAATCTAATATCGTGCATCCCTACTCTTTATCTCTTCCAGTTGCACCAATATAGCAAAGGAGTTAGCTGTGAAGCATAGAAATAGTTTCTTAGACAAGAAAGTGCCATTCCTTCTCTTTCTTTTTGTAAGACATTAAATCAGACTCTCGGTTTCTTTCCTCGCCAGATAAACTGAGAAATCCATTTGTGCCATTCCCTGAATTGATTGTCATTTACTCCACTGGCAGAGTCTGAAAAATGTAAAGTAGTCAAAGGAAATGTTCATATTCACTGCATATTCCTTTATTTCAGACTTAGAAAGGGGATAAGATATCTTTATCTCTGATGGCCCATAATTTGCTTGTAATCATTTTGAAAGGTTTATTCCTGAATACAGTATTTAAATGCTTCAACTTCCCACTGGAGGTTGTATTTGTCCTGCAGGTTCTTTGGGGCAGTATAGTTTTAGAGTAATAACTTGTGTTTTCGATATGTTGAGCTTATTGCATGATAGTTTCCCCAAATCAGCCAGCAGGTCCATCAATCCCATAAGTGATTTTTCTGGCTCCTCCAAATACACCAGAATGTCATCAGCGAATAGTGTTACCTGCTGTTGGATCCCTGCTACCTTAATGCCTTTGACAGCTTCACTCTGTCTTATTAGTCGGCCTGAGGGTTCCATAAATAAAGAAGAAAGAGAGGAGAGGGGAAACTGTGCATCCCTGTCTTGTTCCTCTCTCCAAAACAAGAGTCAGAAAGGTCATTGTCAATCTTTATCCAAGCTGTAGGCCTGTCATATAAGGTCTGAGTTACTCTAATAAATTTATCTGGAAAGGCGAAATTCCCCACAATTTTATACAAAAACACCCATCCAACTGAATCAAAGGCTTTCTCTGCATCTAATCCCACTGTCATTGACTTGGTTTTGTCCTTAGTTGTGTTTTCTAGTAGATGTAACGTCCTTACGTTGTCCAGAATTCATCTTCGTTGGATAAATCCAGTCTGATCTAAATGGATGAGGTCAGGTTAGAGTTTTTCTAATCTGAGAGCCAAGATAGATGTAAATAACTTGTAATCCAGATTGAGAACACTGACAGGTCAAATTTCTCCTTTCTGTAAATTCCTGTTAAACGTTTTAAGTAATAATGGAGATAATTTCTTTAAAGACTTGTACCAAAACCATCCGAGCCTGCTGACTGTCTGACCTTTAATAAAAAGATTCAGTTCTTTGGTGGACACTCGTTGTACTAGATGTTCACTTTGTGAGTAATTCTAAAGAACTTAAAGATTCAGTATGAGTCTTATTGGTTTTCAACCATTTTTTGTTTTTGGTTTCTTTATTTTATAAATTGTATTTTCCACTTGTTTGTGTAACTTGTATGTTAGAAATTTAACTGATTTGCTTCCTACTTCATAATTCTTTTGTTTCAGGAAAAGAAACCTTTTCTGGGTTTCCATTAAATATATATCATCAATTTCACTCTGTAGTTTTTACTTCAAGTTTCAAATTGGAGTTTATTTTATTAGAGTCAGCAAATTGTAGTTGTTTTAATTTCCCCTGAAGATCTGCCAATCTTTGCCCTTTAAGTTTCTTCATATATGTAGTGATGGAAAACATTTTCCTTCTGATTACTGGTGATACTTCCCCAGAATCACTAAGGTCTAGATCATCTTTGATGTTTGAATCATTGAGTATATTTGAATTTAGTTTCCATAGTTTGCTTGTTTTTCATTCTAGAGTTAGAGACAGAAACTGAGCTGTGGTCAGTAACAGTCGCTTATCTTGAATCTATCTGTGCTGAATATAAAGAAGAAGCCTTGAATAAACTGAATGTGGGTAATAATAGTGTTGAGTCTCAACTGTAGGTTCAGTTCCCTCCACACATCTATGATGCCCAACTCTCTCATCGATATTTCACTTTCCTAGTCGGAGGTTTATACTTGTACTTTACTTGAGTATTTCCATGTGATGCTACTTTCTACATTTCAGAGGGAAATATTGTACTTTCTACTCCACTACATTTATTTGACAGCTTTAGTTACTTTTCAGATGAAGATTTGACACAATGGATAATATAACAAGCTTTTAAAATACAACACATTGTTAAAGATGAAACCAGTGGTTTCCAACCTTTTTGTCTTTTGACGTCTTACAAAAAGCAGTGTGTAGTCGGGGTCACATTTCACATGTCTATGAGTTGTTAACAGCTCCACCAAATAGTGATTTTTCCCTCTAAACTTCTCACATGCTTTCATTTCAATAAATGTTCAAATGATCCAATATTTCAGCAAAAATCAAAGATTAGAGAAAAAGTCCAAAAACTGAAAACAGATTTGTGTATCAGAACTTTGTTTTTTCTTCTTTCCTCTCCCATTAATCATCTCACCACCCCTCAGATTTATCTGCTGACCCTTTGGAGGGGCCCGACCCCTAGGTTGGGAACCACTGGACTAAACTAGCTAACTGTATATAAAGTAGTGTAAACTAGCTCCACCTCCAGCAGCTACAACAGTAACATGCTGCTCTAACACTGATGCTTCACTATTAATAATCTAATGATGTCATATATAATAATATATCAGTCAGAGGGACCAAACCACTACTTTTACTGCAATACTTTAACTACATCAAGCTCATAATACTTATGTACTTTTACTGCAATACTTTAACTACATCAAGCTCATAATACTTATGTACTTTTACTGCAATACTTTAACTACATCAAGCTCATAATACTTATGTACTTTTACTGCAATACTTTAACTACATCAAGCTCATAATACTTATGTACTTTTACTGCAATACTTTAACTACATCAAGCTCATAATACTTATGTACTTTTACTGCAGTAAAGTATCTGAGTACTTCTTCTACTGCTGCCAAATATCAGTATCAGGCTCAAACTGAGACATTTGGCAGATATCAAAGTGAGCTGTTGAGTTCAGTGTGGATGCTCCTGCAGCTCAGGTTACAGGTGTGTGTGTGTGTGTGTGTGTGTGTGTGTGTGTGTGTGTGTGTGTGTGTAAACAGTCATCAGTGTGTGTTGTGTGATGAGAGGCTGACAGGAAGGGTGTGTGTCACTGACGCCTTTCATCTGGAAATACAGGATTTAGGAAGAGGAAACTGCAAACACTCATTTCTATCAGCCGAGGTGCTTTGATGTTTCACCACCCGACGCACATTCACACAAACACACAAAAATACACAAAATGGGTTAAAGTGATGGAGCTGCTGAAGGAACTCTTCTTCTTTGGTTTGGTTTAACAAAGCAAGCAATGATCCACTCAAACAGTAGATACACACACACACATATATATATATGTATATGTATATGTATATGTATATGTATATGTGTGTGTATATGTATATGTGTGTGTGTGTGTGTGTGTGTGTGTGTGTGTGTGTGTGTTTGTGTGTGTGTGTGTGTGTTTGTATTTTGTGAGTCATAAACAACAAAAAACAAACTCAAACCTGAAACCAGAAAACAGTGAAACCAGGAAGTTGCAGCTTCTCGCGCTGCATCTTTGAATAAACATCTAATATGTGTTCTGGATGTTTCCTCTGCGAGTCTCTCGTTACCTGACGTCCCGTCACACACCTGGGGGGGGGGGCGGAGCTTCAGCAAGTAAAAGCAGGTAAACGCTCAGCTTTTCATCCTTCAGCCTGATTCAGAGAGAAACCTGCAGAGGAAACGCAGCAGCAGCATCTGAAGGTGAGACGACACAGGTCTGATTAAACATGTATGAACCTGACTGCATGTGTATGAACATACGTGTTTTAGTCTGTTTGAGCCAAACAGTTAATGAACCCAAAGATATATTTGAAAAGTACATTAACTCACAGTTTTGAGGTACTTGTACTTTACTTGAGTATTTCCATTTTCTGCTTCTTTATACTTTTACTGCTCTACGTTTATCTGAACGCTGGATTTACTGTTCAGATGAAGATTTTACATAAAAAGACAAATAATAAGTTTATAAAATCTGCAAATCTCCTGTTTGTTCCATTTAATGGAACAAACAGGATTTCTTTCTCTTTATAACATTAGTCTTGTAATATAATGTATGTTGGCTGTGATGTTTTCTTTTCTTTTATATATAACAATATGTTATTTATTTGATATATTAGTAGATGAAACTAATCAACCTTCAGTATTAATAATCAACATGATTAATGTCATATATAGCTGATAATATATCAGTTACAGTTTATTTTGAAGGTTTTCTGATTTCCTAATAAATTCTCTTCCAGTTAATTTAAACAATCTTTTAATCAATTCAACTTACAAAGTTTCCAATAAAAACATGAATGACTAAAGTACTGCAGTAAAAGTACATAAGTATTATGAGCTTGATGTAGTTAAAGTATTGCAGTAAAAGTACATAAGTATTATGAGCTTGATGTAGTTAAAGTATTGCAGTAAAAGTACATAAGTATTATGAGCTTGATGTAGTTAAAGTATTGCAGTAAAAGTACATAAGTATTATGAGCTTGATGTAGTTAAAGTATTGCAGTAAAAGTACATAAGTATTATGAGCTTGATGTAGTAAAAGTATTGCAGTAAAAGTACATCAGTATTATGAGCTTGATGTAGTTAAAGTATTGCAGTAAAAGTACATAAGTATTATGAGCTTGATGTAGTTAAAGTATTGCAGTAAAAGTACATAAGTATTATGAGCTTGATGTAGTTAAAGTATTGCAGTAAAAGTACATAAGTATTATGAGCTTGATGTAGTTAAAGTATTGCAGTAAAAGTACATAAGTATTATGAGCTTGATGTAGTTAAAGTATTGCAGTAAAAGTACATAAGTATTATGAGCTTGATGTAGTTAAAGTATTGCAGTAAAAGTACATAAGTATTATGAGCTTGATGTAGTAAAAGTATTGCAGTAAAAGTACATCAGTATTATGAGCTTGATGTAGTTAAAGTATTGCAGTAAAAGTACATAAGTATTATGAGCTTGATGTAGTTAAAGTATTGCAGTAAAAGTACATAAGTATTATGAGCTTGATGTAGTTAAAGTATTGCAGTAAAAGTACATAAGTATTATGAGCTTGATGTAGTTAAAGTATTGCAGTAAAAGTACATAAGTATTATGAGCTTGATGTAGTTAAAGTATTGCAGTAAAAGTACATAAGTATTATGAGCTTGATGTAGTTAAAGTATTGCAGTAAAAGTACATAAGTATTATGAGCTTGATGTAGTTAAAGTATTGCAGTAAAAGTACATAAGTATTATGAGCTTGATGTAGTTAAAGTATTGCAGTAAAAGTAGTGGTTTGGTCCCTCTGACTGATATATTATTATATATGACATCATTAGATTATTAATAGTGAAGCATCAGTGTTAGAGCAGCATGTTACTGTTGTAGCTGCTGGAGGTGGAGCTAGTTTACACTACTTTATATACAGTTAGCTAGTTTAGTCCAGTGGTTCCCAACCTAGGGGTCGGGCCCCTCCAAAGGGTCAGCAGATAAATCTGAGGGGTGGTGAGATGATTAATGGGAGAGGAAAGAAGAAAAAACAAAGTTCTGATACACAAATCTGTTTTCAGTTTTTGGACTTTTTCTCTAATCTTTGATTTTTGCTGAAATATTGGATCATTTGAACATTTATTGAAATGAAAGCATGTGAGAAGTTTAGAGGGAAAAATCACTATTTGGTGGAGCTGTTAACAACTCATAGACATGTGAAATGTGACCCCGACTACACACTGCTTTTTGTAAGACGTCAAAAGACAAAAAGCTTGGAAACCACTGGTTTCATCTTTAACAATGTGTTGTATTTTAAAAGCTTGTTATATTATCCATTGTGTCAAATCTTCATCTGAAAAGTAACTAAAGCTGTCAAATAAATGTAGTGGAGTAGAAAGTACAATATTTCCCTCTGAAATGTAGAAAGTAGCATCACATGGAAATACTCAAGTAAAGTACAAGTACCTCAAAACTGTACTTCAGTAGTTGAGTAAAAGTAGTTATTTTGTACCGCTGTTTATTATTATTATCATTATTATTGTTATTACTATTATTAATACTGAGTTACAGTTCTTTCCAGCAAACATAACAGACCAGTAAAATCAGTGTTACTGGTTTCTTTCCTGTTTAATCGTCTGATCTGTTCAGTGAAGAAACTCAGCAGCTGCTTCATGAATCAGTTCGTCCTTTAAGAGACGTAAACCGGAAAATACGTGACAGTATTTTCAATAAAAGAGGAATAAAACCTCGTCAATATTTAGTTTACGTTCAGTTCAGACGCTGCTGACAAAATCTGTTAAACTGAAGTTTGTCTGCAGACTGATGATCACATGACGTGTTTATTAAAAAGAGCTTTTTAATTATTCAGCTGGTTCTAAATTAATTTTATTTTTTTCTAGAATCAGTTTAAAGCAGATAATTCGATTATTTACACATTTGGTTTATAAAATGTCAGAAAATGGTGAAACATGTTCTGAACTGTTCAGTTTACTGTCACACAGAACAAAAACCCTGAAAATATTCACATTTAAAAAAAAAAGTGACTCAAAATGATTAATTGATTATCAAACTGGTTGCAGCTCTGCAGTCTGTCTGTTTCAACTGGTTTCTCGTCTCTTTGCCGCCACAGATCAGCTGACTGATGATGAGACGTCTCTCTGCGGAGGAGTATTGATCGTCATCGGACCGTTCAGGTCACATGATGAGACCATATTTATTGATCACAGCATCATCGGACGGCTACAGGTCACATGATGAGCGCCGCCTTCTCTTCTTCCTTCATGGATCAGCGTCCGTCAGTGTTCGGCCCCGGCGGCGCTCTGCAGCGCTTCAGTCTGCCTCCCTCTGCTGGTCGCTGTGAGGACCGCGGCGTCCCCTTCATCCTCTACCCCTCCAGCATGGGGGCCCCTCTGAGGGGCCCCGGCCCCGGCCTCCTGCCCTACCTGACCCCCTTCCACCACCACGGACACTTCAGCGTGTACGAGTGTCCCTTCGAGCCGGCCTTCATCCAGAAGAGGAACGAGCGCGAGCGTCAGCGGGTGAAGTGCGTGAACCAGGGTTACGCCAAGCTGAGGGAGCACCTGCCGGGTCAGAGCGCCGACCGCCGCCTCAGCAAGGTGGAGACGCTGCGCGCCGCCATCAGGTACATCAAATACCTGCAGGGGCTGGTGCAGTCGCCCGGCTCGGAGTCTCCAGCAGCAGACTGTGGAGGAGAACCTTCACCTGCAGGAGGCGCTCAGGAGCTCACCTGTCTGACCTGAACTGGAGACTTTTCATCTTTTCTGTTCATCAAACACCAGAAACAAACAGCTCAGTCGTCCTTAAAGGAGAAACATTATTACTCTGAACTTGAGGACTCGTCGGGTTTTGAGCAGCAGGCTGCAGGAAACGAGCCTCCGAACCTTCAACATAATGAACTTTTGTTAAACACGTTGTGAAGACAGAAGACCAGAGCTGCAGCTGACGACTCTTTTCATTATTGATTAATCTGTGGATCATCTTCTTGATTAATTGAGTTGTTTATGTACCAGCAGCCTTTGTGTGAATTATGGGACTTGTGGTTTCTTACTGGAGCTTTACTGGGAGAATCAGCTGACAGCTTCACTATAATACAAGATGTGAGAAAATAAAACAAATCTAATCCCAGAAGAAGAAAACGATCGGTTGAAGATGTTCCTCTTATTGTTTGTTTATTTCATGTGGTCGACGTTAAAGTCACAGCAGTTATTTTAAGTTTTATTGTCTTTGTTGTAAGAAACAGTTTGAGTTCAGCTTCAGTTTATTTCTGTAGATTTGTTTGTTTGTTTGTTTTGTTTCTTTTTCTTTTTGTGTTTCTTCAATTCAATCAAAACTTTATTTGCAACAAAACATGATTTTATCATTCTGAGATGACAAAATGTAAAAATACACAATAAATAACAGTAAATACTGAAATGAGCACCAGCTGAGCTTCTTCAGCTTCTGTCTTTTATGTTTCAGATAAACGTCACAGAAAACGACTCATAAATCAAGAAGATCAATAAAAACAGGAAGTGAGGAAACACTATCAAAATTCAGAATAGCCAAATATATAATAATATAAAACTGAAGTGTGAAAAAATAAAATACTTAAAGAAAGAAAGAAAAGACAGAAATGTTGAGCAGGGCATTAAAAGTATTTACAGCTCAAATAGATTCAACATTTATTCACCTAAATGAAGTTTTGTGTGTCAAACAATTTGTTACTATATTAAGTGTTTTCAGTACTTTTCAATTTCCTGAAAGTAGCTGCGATTAACTATCAGGACATTTCTTTGAAAGATTGATGTCATTTATTAGTATACAGGAAATGTGCTTATTATACAGAAACCTCATATGTATTTTCTGTCAGTTAAAGAATTAAGAGTCTAATTTGTTTAGAAGTTTTGCAAATTAACAACTGGGAATCAAAATATGAGATTAATTTACCAACTGAAGCAGCTCAACACTTGCAGCTTCTCTGTAAAATGTCCTAAAACCGTTAAATACCTGCAAAGGACTCATTTCCCCATTTCATTAGTTTCCAGGAAATTAGTATAAAATTAAAGGCGCTGCGTGTGCAGTAAACGTCCTCTCCTGTAGGAGGCGCTGCGTGTGTAGTAAGCGTCCTCTCCTGTAGGAGGCGCTGCGTGTGTAGTAAGCGTCCTCTCCTGTAGGAGGCGCTGTGTGTGTGCAGTAAGCGTCCTCTCCTGTAGGAGGCGCTGTGTGTGCAGGAAGCGTCCTCTCCTGTAGGAGGCGCTGAGTGTGCAGTAATCGTCCTCTCCTGTAGGAGGCGCTGAGTGTGCAGTAATCGTCCTCTCCTGTAGGAGGCGCTGCGTGTGCAGTAAGCGTCCTCTCCTGTAGGAGGCGCTGCGTGTGCAGTAAGCGTCCTCTCCTGTAGGAGGCGCTGCGTGTGTAATAAGCGTCCTCTCCTGTAGGAGGCGCTGCGTGTGTAGTAAGCGTCCTCTCCTGTAGGAGGCGCTGCGTGTGTAATAAGCGTCCTCTCCTGTAGGAGGCGCTGCGTGTGTAGTAAGCGTCCTCTCCTGTAGGAGGCGCTGCGTGTGTAGTAAGCGTCCTCTCCTGTAGGAGGCGCTGCGTGTGTAGTAAGCGTCCTCTCCTGTAGGAGGCGCTGCGTGTGTAGTAAGCGTCCTCTCCTGTAGGAGGCGCTGCGTGTGTAGTAAGCGTCCTCTCCTGTAGGAGGCGCTGTGTGTGTGCAGTAAGCGTCCTCTCCTGTAGGAGGCGCTGTGTGTGCAGGAAGCGTCCTCTCCTGTAGGAGGCGCTGAGTGTGCAGTAATCGTCCTCTCCTGTAGGAGGCGCTGAGTGTGCAGTAATCGTCCTCTCCTGTAGGAGGCGCTGCGTGTGCAGTAAGCGTCCTCTCCTGTAGGAGGCGCTGCGTGTGTAGTAAGCGTCCTCTCCTGTAGGAGGCGCTGCGTGTGTAGTAAGCGTCCTCTCCTGTAGGAGGCGCTGCGTGTGTAGTAAGCGTCCTCTCCTGTAGGAGGCGCTGCGTGTGTAGTAAGCGTCCTCTCCTGTAGGAGGCGCTGCGTGTGTAATAAGCGTCCTCTCCTGTAGGAGGCGCTGCGTGTGCAGTAAGCGTCCTCTCCTGTAGGAGGCGCTGCGTGTGTAGTAAGCGTCCTCTCCTGTAGGAGGCGCTGCGTGTGTAGTAAGCGTCCTCTCCTGTAGGAGGCGCTGCGTGTGTAATAAGCGTCCTCTCCTGTAGGAGGCGCTGAGTGTGCAGTAATCGTCCTCTCCTGTAGGAGGCGCTGTGTGTGTGCAGTAAGCGTCCTCTCCTGTAGGAGGCGCTGCGTGTGTAGGAAGCGTCCTCTCCTGTAGGAGGCGCTGCGTGTGTAGTAAGCGTCCTCTCCTGTAGGAGGCGCTGCGTGTGTAATAAGCGTCCTCTCCTGTAGGAGGCGCTGAGTGTGCAGTAATCGTCCTCTCCTGTAGGAGGCGCTGTGTGTGTGCAGTAAGCGTCCTCTCCTGTAGGAGGCGCTGCGTGTGTAGTAAGCGTCCTCTCCTGTAGGAGGCGCTGAGTGTGCAGGAAGCGTCCTCTCCTGTAGGAGGCGCTGAGTGTGCAGTAAGCGTCCTCTCCTGTAGGAGGCGCTGCGTGTGTAGTAAACGTCCTCTCCTGTAGGAGGCGCTGCGTGTGTAGTAAACGTCCTCTCCTGTAGGAGGCGCTGTGTGTGTGTAGTAAACGTCCTCTCCTGTAGGAGGCGCTGTGTGTGTAGTAAACGTCCTCTCCTGTAGGAGGCGCTGAGTGTGTAGTAAGCGTCCTCTCCTGTAGGAGGCGCTGAGTGTGTAGTAAACGTCCTCTCCTGTAGGAGGCGCTGCGTGTGTAGTTAAACGTCCTCTCCTGTAGGAGGCGCTGCGTGTGCAGGAAGCGTCCTCTCCTGTAGGAGGCGCTGAGTGTGTAGTAAACGTCCTCTCCTGTAGGAGGTGCTGAGTGTGTAGTAAGCGTCCTCTCCTGTAGGAGGCGCTGAGTGTGTAGTAAACGTCCTCTCCTGTAGGAGGCGCTGCGTGTGTAGTAAACGTCCTCTCCTGTAGGAGGCGCTGTGTGTGTGCAGTAAGCGTCCTCTCCTGTAGGAGGCGCTGCGTGTGTAGGAAGCGTCCTCTCCTGTAGGAGGCGCTGCGTGTGTAGTAAGCGTCCTCTCCTGTAGGAGGCGCTGCGTGTGTAATAAGCGTCCTCTCCTGTAGGAGGCGCTGAGTGTGCAGTAATCGTCCTCTCCTGTAGGAGGCGCTGTGTGTGTGCAGTAAGCGTCCTCTCCTGTAGGAGGCGCTGCGTGTGTAGTAAGCGTCCTCTCCTGTAGGAGGCGCTGAGTGTGCAGGAAGCGTCCTCTCCTGTAGGAGGCGCTGAGTGTGCAGTAAGCGTCCTCTCCTGTAGGAGGCGCTGCGTGTGTAGTAAACGTCCTCTCCTGTAGGAGGCGCTGCGTGTGTAGTAAACGTCCTCTCCTGTAGGAGGCGCTGTGTGTGTGTAATAAACGTCCTCTCCTGTAGGAGGCGCTGAGTGTGCAGGAAGCGTCCTCTCCTGTAGGAGGCGCTGAGTGTGCAGTAAGCGTCCTCTCCTGTAGGAGGCGCTGCGTGTGTAGTAAACGTCCTCTCCTGTAGGAGGCGCTGCGTGTGTAGTAAACGTCCTCTCCTGTAGGAGGCGCTGTGTGTGTGTAATAAACGTCCTCTCCTGTAGGAGGCGCTGAGTGTGCAGGAAGCGTCCTCTCCTGTAGGAGGCGCTGCGTGTGTAGTAAACGTCCTCTCCTGTAGGAGGCGCTGTGTGTGTGTAATAAACGTCCTCTCCTGTAGGAGGCGCTGTGTGTGTAGTAAACGTCCTCTCCTGTAGGAGGCGCTGTGTGTGTGTAATAAACGTCCTCTCCTGTAGGAGGCGCTGCGTGTGCAGGAAACGTCCTCTCCTGTAGGAGGCGCTGTGTGTGTAGTAAACGTCGTCTCCTGAACTTTAATTACGTTTCTGTTTCTAAAGTGAATTTCAGTTTTGAGATTTTTTCAGGACTGAATGAAGGAGGCGCTGAGTGTGTAGTAAACGTCCTCTCCTGTAGGAGGCGCTGCGTGTGTAATAAGCGTCCTCTCCTGTAGGAGGCGCTGAGTGTGCAGTAATCGTCCTCTCCTGTAGGAGGCGCTGTGTGTGTAGTAAGCGTCCTCTCCTGTAGGAGGCGCTGCGTGTGTAGTAAGCGTCCTCTCCTGTAGGAGGCGCTGAGTGTGCAGGAAGCGTCCTCTCCTGTAGGAGGCGCTGCGTGTGTAGTAAGCGTCCTCTCCTGTAGGAGGCGCTGAGTGTGCAGGAAGCGTCCTCTCCTGTAGGAGGCGCTGAGTGTGCAGTAAGCGTCCTCTCCTGTAGGAGGCGCTGCGTGTGTAGTAAACGTCCTCTCCTGTAGGAGGCGCTGCGTGTGTAGTAAACGTCCTCTCCTGTAGGAGGCGCTGTGTGTGTGTAATAAACGTCCTCTCCTGTAGGAGGCGCTGTGTGTGTAGTAAACGTCCTCTCCTGTAGGAGGCGCTGAGTGTGTAGTAAGCGTCCTCTCCTGTAGGAGGCGCTGAGTGTGTAGTAAACGTCCTCTCCTGTAGGAGGCGCTGCGTGTGTAGTTAAACGTCCTCTCCTGTAGGAGGCGCTGCGTGTGCAGGAAGCGTCCTCTCCTGTAGGAGGCGCTGAGTGTGTAGTAATCGTCCTCTCCTGTAGGAGGCGCTGAGTGTGTAGTAAGCGTCCTCTCCTGTAGGAGGCGCTGAGTGTGCAGTAATCGTCCTCTCCTGTAGGAGGCGCTGAGTGTGTAGTAAGCGTCCTCTCCTGTAGGAGGCGCTGAGTGTGTAGTAAACGTCCTCTCCTGTAGGAGGCGCTGCGTGTGTAGTTAAACGTCCTCTCCTGTAGGAGGCGCTGCGTGTGCAGGAAGCGTCCTCTCCTGTAGGAGGCGCTGAGTGTGTAGTAAACGTCCTCTCCTGTAGGAGGTGCTGAGTGTGTAGTAAACGTCCTCTCCTGTAGGAGGCGCTGTGTGTGTGTAATAAACGTCCTCTCCTGTAGGAGGCGCTGTGTGTGTAGTAAACGTCCTCTCCTGTAGGAGGCGCTGTGTGTGTGTAATAAACGTCCTCTCCTGTAGGAGGCGCTGCGTGTGCAGGAAACGTCCTCTCCTGTAGGAGGCGCTGTGTGTGTAGTAAACGTCGTCTCCTGAACTTTAATTACGTTTCTGTTTCTAAAGTGAATTTCAGTTTTGAGATTTTTTCAGGACTGAATGAAAACTGTTTATGTGCAGAAAGACAGAAACAAATGAGACCAGTGATCATTAAATATTGATTTATTTTATATTTAGTTGTGAGGAAATGATAAAGCAGAAGTTACCCACCGAACATGATGCATTAGAAAAATAAAAAGCTTCTTTTGACTAAAATAACACCAAAGATTGATCTGTCGTTCTGTTCCAGTTCGTCCTGCTGTTTCATTCATTCATCTGTTGGACAGTTTGTGTGTGAACATGTTTCCTCACATCAGGCCTCAGATTCAACTTCCTGTCTGCTGGACTCAACTTCCTGTCAGCTGGACTCAACTTCCTGTCTGCTGGACTCAACTTCCTGTCTGCTGGACTCAACTTCCTGCTCTGACTCATCATGAACACTCGGTCACACTCCTGTCGACGTAAACAGGATGTGATGTCACAGGTGATGCAGATCTGAGATCCTCAACATGACGACAAACAGGAAGTTGCTCCTGTTGAATTATTGATTTTCACTAAAAAAAAAAAAAAGACAAAATATTTGTTTCTTTGATGTTTCACATTTTCTGTTTTCACATCATAAACTGAATCTTGTTTTTAGACGAAACATCTGGAGACGTCATCTTTATTAAAGCTGATCAGATCCGATCGTATTGATCAGTATCAGCTGAAATAGTCACCTGATGACAAAATGAAACTCGTCTGTTGTGGGTTCGTGTGTCTGTACTCGACCAAAGATCCTCTGTGAGGAGAAGACGCTCCGCTCTGTAACACCGCCGCCGGAACGATCAGAGCGACAGAGTGAGACGTCTTCTCTCTAGAGGATCAGCATCGATCAATAGTTTTCAGCTGTTATTTAATGTGTCAGATACAGATTGAAGCTACATTACAGCTGCACCGATTAAGCAGATCAACAGAACGATGAATTAATAAACTTTCAGTCATTTTTTTTAAAGCAAAACTGTCAAATATTTGCTGGTTTCGGCTCCTCGTGATCGTTTCCTGCTGTCAGACGATTCTAACGACCATCAACTCACCGCAGATTAATCTTCAACTGCAGATAATTTACATCCACATACAAGTATCTGATCAGGCACTGGATCACATGGATTTTATAGATTAATTGTGAATAAAATATATTTTCTGGTTAATAATCAGTTTCAGCAGGTTGTTCTTTAATGTGTTGATTTTACTGTCGGTTTATAGTTTAATGTTTTATTGTAATAAATCATCATCAGCTGAAACCAGCAAACATTTGATGTTTTTGCTTAAAAAAAATGAGTTGCTGATAAATGTTGTTAATCAATATAATACTTATTAATGGTGTTTTTCAACCACAGCTGATCATTGAGAGGAGAATATCTCAGCAGGTCAGAGGATTCATTCATTCATTCATTCATTCATTCATTCATTAAAGGGAGTTCTGCTTTAATACCACAGATACTGATCAGAAGCAGAATACTCAGCGTATTGATTATCAGTGATTAGGAGAGTCTGAGCAGGAAGACGAACCTTTTCAACAACAACAACAACAACGACAGAAATTCATGCAAATCAAATCAAAGCTCCGATCGAACAGTTTGGTTCTTCTTCCTGTCAGCTCGTCTTTGGCTTTTTTTAAAAACGGGACAAAACTAAAAAGCAAATAAACACCTGAAAGCTTCTTCACACCTTTTACATCCCAGTCACAGAGACGCTGCTGTTTCCATCAAAAAACCATTAAAGTCGATTCTTCAACATGTTTGCTGCTTCTTTAATGAGCAGAAACAACCTGCAGACGAATGTTGTTAAATAAACACAAACAGGAAATGAAGCTCGTTAAAAAAAATCAATCAGCGAAGGAAAGTTTGGAGGTTCGTTAAGCTGCAACGACACGACGTTGTGTTTTTGTTGGAAACAGCAGCTGTTTGTGTTTTTATCAACATTAAATGTTTGAGAGAAAATACTGAAACTGAAAATCAGCTGCAGACGTTTTTTTTTTTTTTTTACTGTGAACGACAGAAGCAACACGTCTGATCTCGAGCAGAACACAGTGACGACCTCTCGTCTCTCTTCGGGTGACGTCCGACGTGACGTCAGCGACGTCTGAGCCCTTCCCGCCACCGACACGTCGATGACGTCGTCTAGTCATGAAGTTGCCCTGAATCATGTTGAGTTAGTGGAGCTGCAGAAACAAACAGTCTGTGTCTCTTTAGTGTCAACGTTCATCTCGCTGCTCTTTTCCCTTCTGTGACCATGTGACCCGCCGTGCGGTCGGCGTCCTCAGGCGTCCTGGACGTAGAGGACGGCGAGGCGGCGGTACACCCGGCTGCGGTGCTGCGGCTGCAGGCAGTAGGCGATGCTGAGCTCCACTTCCTGGCAGCGTCGCAGGAAGCGGCAGCGGTCCCGGGCCAGCTCCTCCCAGGGGCCCCGCCGGTCCTCCTCCTCCTCGCCACTGCTGGCGAAGAACTCCTCCACGTCGTCACGGAAACGAACCTGAACAGGAAGAGGAAGGAGAGTCAACACAGCGAGCACTGAAGACTTCCTGTTCCTGGGTTTGTTCTTTACTCTGAGAAGAAAGATGCTGAAAAATCAAACCAGTGAAAACAGTCACAATCAATAAACTCATCAATCATCTGGAGATGATCAATGATCGGTTTCATAATGAGATTAATACAGAATATAAATGACCGTCTTCTGTCTCTGAGTTTAAATGAGCTCATGAACAGTTCAATTAGTTTAATATAAACTTATTATATTTGGGTTTCTAGTAGTTAATCAATGACTGAATGTTCTTCATTGATTAAGTTCTGACTGATTAGATTCTTTGTTAAATTCTCATTAACGAGTTTCCTGCACATACGACCAGCAACTAAACTACACATGAAACTAAAACTCAAGCAGCTGATCAGTTTTGCATCTTTCTGTAAAAACGAAGCATTAAACACCTGAACTGACTCCGTGTGATCAGAACGAACTGATCATTGAATCTGAACAGGAACTGATTGATCAGGTGCTTCTGTTGCAAGTCTGTGTTGTTTGTTACGTTTGTAATATTGATCAATAATTATGTGCTTATTCATAAAAGTAAATATTAAAGAGACAAAGCTGAATCTGATAATAATTCATTAGTTTCATAATCAATAAAATTCTGTCTTCTGTAAACACAGAAACAAGATTTTACTGCTTCAAACCAGAGCAGGTCACCTGATAGCAGGGCTGAGCTCTGATTGGCTGCTGACACACACTCCCCCTGAGTCTCAGTCACCTGACACACAACTGTCACATGTACCTGAACCTCACTGGGACTCCTTTAAAACCGACGATACCAGTACCAACCAGTACCCTTACAGTGATACCAGTACCAGTACCCTTACAGTGATACCAGTACCAACCAGTACCCTTACAGTGATACCAGTATCAGTACTTTATTCAGTCCCATCATGTGAACAGACATGTATAATATATGTATATATACATTAGGGATGCACAATATTTTGCATCACAATAAATACATATATATATACACACACACATAAATATATGTATACATATACATACATACATATATATGTGTGTGTGTGTATATATATATATTTACACACAGAGTTTGCTGATTTTTCTGACTCTGTTCTGATTTATTTGGTTTTATTGTTATTTATTAATCACTTCTTTTAATGACTAAACCAGGAAACAGTGAGAGAAGCAGTTTGAAGCTGTTGACATCAGTCAGTAAAAATGGTTTTTCCTCATATCACACAAAACCAACCACAGTCATTTATAAAGTATAGATTAATGATTAAATATTTATATATTTAATATTTCCAACATGAATCTCTGTGAGCAGCACAGACAAACAGCCTGGATGAGTCCAAACAGCTGCAGGAGGTCACATGATGTTTTAAAGTGTCAGCAGAGACACGACAGGAGCTTCAGTTATATTTACATGATATTTGTTTACATGCTATTTATTTACATGATATTTCTTTACATGCTGCAGATCTTTAGATGTTTTCATGTTGTATTAAAGTAAAACAAATGAAGCAGATGACGGTTTATAACAGAGTCTGTTTCACTTTCACATCAACATGTTTCATCAGCTGCTGTCAAACCAGACAAACTTTATTTACATTTAATATGTCGACGATGTTTAATCCACAGAGAAGATCTGTCCAATCACAGAGCTGCACAGTAACTACGTACATTTACTCATTACTGTAGTTCAGTACAGTTTGAGGTACTTGTACTTTACTTGAGTATTTCCATGTGATGCTACTTTCTACATTTCAGAGGGAAATATTGTACTTTCTACTCCACTACATTTATTTGACAGCTTTAGTTACTTTTCAGATGAAGATTTGACACAATGGATAATATAACAAGCTTTTAAAATACAACACATTGTTAAAGATGAAACCAGTGGTTTCCAACCTTTTTGTCTTTTGACGTCTTACAAAAAGCAGTGTGTAGTCGGGGTCACATTTCACATGTCTATGAGTTGTTAACAGCTCCACCAAATAGTGATTTTTCCCTCTAAACTTCTCACATGCTTTCATTTCAATAAATGTTCAAATGATCCAATATTTCAGCAAAAATCAAAGATTAGAGAAAAAGCTCATAATAATACTTCTGTACTTTTACTGCAGGAGGATTTTTCATGCAGTATTTTTTACTTGTAATGGAGTATTTGTACATGGCTGTATTAGTACGTGAGAAGTTCTCTAGTTTCTGTTTGCTTTGTGTTGTATTGAAATATTTCAGTATCAGTTTCAGCTGATATCAGAACGATACTTCATACAGTCTGATGATGGTTTGTATGTTTAGTTTTTTGTGGCTTTTTTAAAAATCTTTTTAGCCAAACTGTGAAAAGAAAAGCAGCAAGTATTTAGAGCAGACGTGAGAAAACGGTTCAAACTGGTGGAAAATTAAAAATAGTTTTGAAGCCAGAACTCCAGACTGAACACCTGATATAAAGATGATAGAAAAACACTGGTTTCAATGGGTTTAATGGGGACGTTTGGTCTGTAAGGATCTGAGTGTCTTTACAGTTTATTACAGACTTATTACAGCAGCTGAAGTTGGAATTAAAAACCTGGAAAAATCCAAACTGTATCCATGCTCCACACAAACAAAATGATTTTAAAAAAAAGCAAATTAAAAAGCCAAAAATGTCCCTGATGAGACACAAAAATACCAAATATCTGCTGCTGACGACGATGTTTAAAAGACCAAACGATTCAATAATCAGCTTAAAATGATTAATCCATGTATGTCTAATTATTCTGCAGTTTGATCAATAATCAATAATCAATATACTTTAAGGATCAGCTGCTGCAGTGAATCTGAGCTCAGTAATTATTTCTTCTGGCTGGAAGAGATTAAACATCTGAAGTTGTCTCAGTCGTTGGCTGATCGGACGAACTGAATGACGGAAAACAAACTGACCTTCTTGACTGTGCTGCAGCTCCGTGGGGAGGAACCCGAGGAACCGGAGGAACCGGAGGAACCGGAGGAACCCGAGGAACCCGAGGAGGTGGAAGGTTCAGAGAAGCCGCTGTCGAGCCTCTCCTCAGCCTCCTCCTTCCTGTACTCCGGCGGTGCTGCTGGGTTGTGATGGGGGGAGCGAGGGGGAGTCTGGGAGGCCTTTTTGGCCCTGGCCCTGATCCGGGGCCCGGGCTCGACGGGCTTTTGAGTCCTGAGCGGGGCCTGGAAGTTAAAGAGGCTGTAAGGGTCCGAGGAGCAGCTGAAGGAGCTCCACAGGTGGACGCTCTCCGCTTCGTCCACCTCGCTGGCGGAAGTCGAGTCGTCCCAGGTGTCGTGTCCAGAGGGGGGGGAGGAGGAGGTGAGGGCTGGGGGGGCTGCGAGGGAGGAGAGGGGAAGTGGGGTGAGGTCGGGGGAAGAGGCGGGGGTGGACTGGGTGGAGGACGGCGGTGTGGCGGCGGGGATGGTCCTGGGCGGCGTGCTGCCCGTGTGCAGCCGGGCGGTGAAGTTTCGGGGGTTGTACGGGTCCTGACTTTGGCACAAGGAGCTCCACAGGCGCTCCGCCTCGGAGTCCGCCTCACTGTCCGAGTCTGACGCCTCGTCCTCGTCTTCGTCATCTTCGTCCGTCGAGTCGGACAGCTCGGACGAGCCCTCGCTGTCAAAGCCGTCATCGTCTTCATCGCTGGACTCTCCGTCTGATTGGCTGCTGTCGTCGTCGCTGCAGGGGCATCCCATGATGAAGGCGATGTCTTTATTCTGGCACTGCGGGGAGGGGAGCGGCGCCGCCTCAGCAGACTGACCCTCCTGCATGGATGATTCCTCTTCTTCCTCGTCTTCCTGTGCCTGCTCTTCATCATCTGCCCTCCTTGATGAAGACTCCTCCTCCTCAGAAGTCTCCTCCTCCATCTCGGTCCTGACGGCGGTGCTGTTGTCAGTCGACGCAGCCTCTGGCGGCGGCGGCTCTTCACTCAGGGCTTTGACCATGTACAGGTGGCGGATCTGGACGTGTTCCTCCTCCAGGCTGGAGTAACCATTGTCCTGGTCCGGGGTCAGAAGTGCCACCTCGCTGCAGGCGGCGGCAGCTCCTGAGCCTCTCAGGTGGTTACTGATGCTGAGTAGGGGGTCAGGTGTGGACCCCTCTGTGGTCAGAAGGCCTCCATTGTTGGCCGGCGGCTCTTTGTGGTCAGTCGGTCCAGTGTTTTCTCCCAGCGTCGACACCCCCCCGCCGCCGCTCTGCACAAACACGTCGGTTGTTTGGGCAGGGGCGGCTTTTGTCTCAGCCACTGGTTGTTGTGGACAAAGCCGGCCTGTCACCGCCCGCTCTTCAGCCCAGGGCAGATCTGACAACAGCTCTTTCTGTGAGGCGTCCTCGCCTCCCCAAAAGCCCCACCATGTCCTGCTCTGCCCGGAGGAGCTCACCGCCTCGGCCACCCAGTCCTTCCCTCCTGAGTGTTTTATTTCCTGAGATGACGCAGAGTTCAGCAGGACGTGGCTCAGTACAGTCCTGGCAGAAGACAGATATCCCATCTGGGTCTGCTGGCAAAGGTTTAAGTCCATTTCTTCCGTGTTTTGAATCCCCATTTCCCGCAGAGAGTCAGCGGTCAGCCAGGGCAAAGTGCCGCCGCCTCTGGGCTCCAGCAGGCCGGTCGCTCCGTCATGCTGATACCGCAGGTAGGTCAGGTGCGGTAAAAACTCTCTCTCATCATCCACTAAGCTGGCTTTCACCTCTCCACCTCTCCATCCGGCTCCTGCCTCGGACAGGGCCGGGTTCCGGCTTCTGCCCGGGAGATATTTCTGCAGAAATGACAGCGCGGGCCTGGACACCACGGAGAGCAGGCCGATCCACGAGCTTTCCTGGCTGTGAAGCCCGGGAGAGGCGCCTCCATGCCCGGCCGGAGAGGAAGGGCTTTGCCCGCCGGATAAATGTGCCTCAGCACTCATGTTTCTGAACATTATCTTCAACTCAAAAGTGCAAAATACAAATTATGTGACATTAACTGAGCAGCAGTGGTTACTCGGCGGTAACTGACAGGAAACTATAGTTAGCAGCTAATGTGACAGCTGTCAGACTGCGAGAGGCTGCAGCAGCTTCAGTCCGGGTTAACAGCAACTGTTATTAGCCTTTTCCATTTAAGCACATTCAGTCTTTATAAGTGAAACATCATCTTTACTCTGACTGACACACACACCGACCCTCACACCGGCAGGGACCCCAGGAGAGACCGTTTTTAGCTCCGGCGCGATTCGCGGCCCTTCGCTGAGAATGGTGGTTGGACTTCTTTCTGGTGGTGAAGACGGTGGCGGAGCTGGAGCAGAAAGAAAGGCAAAATAATAGGTCTGAAGATGAAAAACAAGCCATTTTTATCTGCTTTTAATCTCCGTGAACAGGCGGCGGCGGGATGTCTGCTGCGCTCAGCGGGGCTAGCAGCTAGCAGCTAACAGGTTAGCGTAGCAGCGGTTCGTTAACCGGAGATCGACGACAGATTCAAAAGATTCGTTCCAAAAACACAGTTTGTCAGCTTCTTTATCCACTACAGACTGTTTTTTATCTCCTCCGGGTGTTAATACTGTTTTTGTTTCCCCTCTAAAGTGAGGTTTAACCGCCGCTGTGTCTTCGTCGGTTGCGATTTCATCAGAAACTTCAGGGACTGACAGCAATGACTCGACTCTGACTTTGCGTGAAACCCGCCGGCAGGGAGCGTCGCGGTGTTACTGACCCGCAGCAGCATGCGCTCCCTGTTACATAACATATATATCTATAACCACACAGACATATCAGTGACACACAGTCCGCTGCTGCCACGTGTTTATCAGCCCGACTCTCACACAGGAGCTGCACATGCAGAGTCACACGTGGTGGAAAGTACATGTACTCATTACTGTACTGAAATACTGAAAAACTTTAAGGTACTTGTACTTTACTTGAGTATTTCCATGTGATGCTACTTTCTACATTTCAGAGGGAAATATTGTACTTTCTACTCCACTACATTTATTTGACAGCTTTAGTTACTTTTCAGATGAAGATTTGACACAATGGATAATATAACAAGCTTTTAAAATACAACACATTGTTAAAGATGAAACCAGTGGTTTCCAAGCTTTTTGTCTTTTGACGTCTTACAAAAAGCAGTGTGTAGTCGGGGTCACATTTCACATGTCTATGAGTTGTTAACAGCTCCACCAAATAGTGATTTTTCCCTCTAAACTTCTCACATGCTTTCATTTCAATAAATGTTCAAATGATCCAATATTTCAGCAAAAATCAAACATTAGAGAAAAAGTCCAAAAACTGAAAACAGATTTGTGTATCAGAACTTTGTTTTTTCTTCTTTCCTCTCCCATTAATCATCTCACCACCCCTCAGATTTATCTGCTGACCCTTTGGAGGGGCCCGACCCCTAGGTTGGGAACCACTGGACTAAACTAGCTAACTGTATATAAAGTAGTGTAAACTAGCTCCACCTCCAGCAGCTACAACAGTAACATGCTGCTCTAACACTGATGCTTCACTATTAATAATCTAATGATGTCATATATAATAATATATCAGTCAGAGGGACCAAACCACTACTTTTACTGCAATACTTTAACTACATCAAGCTCATAATACTGATGTACTTTTACTGCAATACTTTAACTACATCAAGCTCATAATACTTATGTACTTTTACTGCAATACTTTAACTACATCAAGCTCATAATACTTATGTACTTTTACTGCAATAAAGTATGTGAGTACTTCTTCCGCCGCTGCGGAGAGAAGACTCGTTATATCTCCTTAATTACATCTGCTAAAATATTTAGGAGTATTTACCAGAGTAGTAGAATACATTATATAATAGATGTTTTATTAATAAGTTAATAACAACACTAATAATAAAATAAAATAAAGGGAAGGATTTTACTGTCATCTTCAGCTGCAACGATTAGTTGATTAATCAATTAGTTGACAACTATTAATTAATCACCAACTATTTTGATAATCAATTAATTGTTTTGTGTCATTTCTAAAGTAAAAAAAATTCAAATTCTCTGATTGCAGCTTCTTGAATGTGAATATTTTCATCTGATGACGTCATCTTTGGGAAATATTGATCCACATTTTTCGCCATTTAATCGATTGATGGAGAAAATCAACACATTAATCAATGATCATTAGTTGCAGCCTTATATTGAATAACAGTCACAGTTACATGATAAAATAAACCCTAAAAAGCACAAACATGACATTTCTTGTCATTTTTGCTTATTTTTAAATACAACAGAAGAAGAATTAGAGGAACAAGTTCATCATCGGGTTAAAATGTTTTTCTCAGATTGTTGGTTTGCATGTTTTACTTTTCTCTAAAAATCCTTAAAATTAAACAATCTGAGAAGGAAAACATCAGCTAATCTTTCAGTTTGGATCAATGTGAAACGTTAATGAAGCTGTAAACAGACGTTATAACATTTAAAAGGATCTGATCTACTGGAGACATTAAAGATGAAAGTTTGATCCGTACGGAGACCTGACAGCGTCCACCTGCTCATCACAGACTAACTTTAAATGTTTAAATGTTCAGAAAAGTCACAGTCTGCTTAGCAGCTGTTTCCAAAGCTTTCGATCACATTTCATGGTCTTCCTCTGCGTTCTGAGCGACCGGCTTTATCCCGTTTATGTTGTTTTGAGGCAGTTTTAGTCACTTTTTTATTCTTCTGTTGTGTTATTAACTCAAACTAAAGCTGTTAGAATCTAAACTGTAACCTCGAACTTCTTCTTTCAACTTAAAAACATGAGTGAAAGGATAGATAATTAAAAAAAATACAAATAGTTCTTCTAACACCAGCAGACGTCGTCTGGACCAACATGTTGTCTTTAGATCTGTTCATTCAGCTGCTCAGGTGGTCGTGTGAAACTAAATCTAATTCAGATTAAATGTGTTTTTATTGATATTATTATTATTATTATTATTATTATATGCTATAATAATAATAATAAAGACTGAGATCAGTCAGGTTATCATCATATGTTCACAGCAACTTATTTCAACACAGAAACTTTCCTTCAAACTACAACAAAAGACATTTTAACTCTAACAACAATGCATGCTGGGAAATCTGCTGATCATGTGATTAGAAACTGCAGCTCAGAGGAAATAAAACTACTGAAATAAAAACTACAACGTTTAGCTTTAGTTAAGTTGATGTTTTACAGTTTGTTGATTTTTAATAACTTGTTTTGAATTTCACATCGTTTGTATCAGAAAGAATAAATCTGACAGTTTGCTGTAACTCAGATAAACTTTCATCTGCTCAAATATCGTCTGTTGTTGTGAATCATGTTTAAATGGACATAAAACAAGATGGATGTGAATCCTTCATAAACAAAGAAGATATGAAGCTAAAGAAACAGAAGAATATATTTCTCCTCCCAAAGATTCAAACTCAAAAACGTTTTTTTTTCAATTCAAGTTTATTTTGTAGTGCAAATAATACAAAACATGTTCCAAAAAGAAAGTTACACGTTAATAAAACAGCTTCTTCTTCTTCTTCTTCTACGTTTGCATCTAAATCACAACGGTGAAAAAACTCATCATGTTTTCATTCACTTCAGTATTTACAGCAAATAAAGATCCAGTTCAGTTTGAACTTACATTCGCTGCTGTTTGTCTCAGTGTCACAGACGGCCGGACTCGAACCCACCGGCTGCACCGCACACGACACTTTCCATCAGCCGTAGCACGCCATCAACATGTACATGTTAACAGGTACATGTTAACAGGTACATGTTAACGTACATGTTAACAGGTACATGTTGACGTACATGATGTGATGTACATGTTAACAGGTAGATGTTGACGTACATGTTAACAGGTACATGTTAACGTACATGTTAACAGGTACATGTTAACGTACATGTTAACAGGTACATGTTGACGTACATGATGTGATGTACATGTTAACAGGTACATGTTAACAGGTACATGTTGACGTACATGTTAACAGGTACATGTTAACGTACATGTTAACAGGTACATGTTGACGTACATGTTAAGAGGTACATGTTAACAGGTACATGTTGACGTACATGTTGTGATGTACATGTTAACAGGTACATGTTGACGTACATGTTAACAGGTAGATGTTGACGTACATGTTGTGATGTACATGTTAACAGGTACATGTTAACGTACATGTTGTGATGTACATGTTAACAGGTAGATGTTAACGTACATGTTGTGATGTACATGTTAACAGGTAGATGTTAACGTACATGTTGTGATGTACATGTTAACAGGTAGATGTTGACGTACATGTTGTGATGTACATGTTAACAGGTACATGTTAACAGGTAGATGTTGACGTACATGTTGTGATGTACATGTTAACAGGTACATGTTAACAGGTAGATGTTGACGTACATGTTGTGATGTACATGTTAACAGGTACATGTTAACAGGTACATGTTGACGTACATGTTAACAGGTAGATGTTGACGTACATGATGTGACGTACATGTTAACAGGTACATGTTAACAGGTACATGTTGACGTACATGTTAACAGGTACATGTTAACAGGTACATGTTGACGTACATGTTAACAGGTACATGTTGACGTACATGTTAACAGGTACATGTTAACAGGTACATGTTAACAGGTACATGTTGACGTACATGTTAACAGGTACATGTTAACAGGTACAAGTTGACGTACATGTTAACAGGTACATGTTGACGTACATGATGTGATGTACATGTTAACAGGTACATGTTAACAGGTACATGTTAACAGGTACATGTTGACGTACATGATGTGATGTACATGTTAACAGGTACATGTTAACAGGTACATGTTGACGTACATGTTAACAGGTACATGTTGATGTACATGATGTGATGTACATGTTAACAGGTACATGTTAACAGGTACATGTTGACGTACATGTTAACAGGTACATGTTGACGTACATGTTAACAGGTACATGTTGACGTACATGATGTGATGTACATGTTAACAGGTACATGTTAACAGGTACATGTTGACAGGTACATGTTAACAGGTAGATGTTGACGTACATGATGTGATGTACATGTTAACAGGTAGATGTTGACGTACATGATGTGATGTACATGTTAACAGGTAGATGTTGACGTACATGATGTGATGTACATGTTAACAGGTAGATGTTGACGTACATGATGTGATGTACATGTTAACAGGTACATGTTGACGTACATGATGTGATGTACATGTTAACAGGTACATGTTGACGTACATGTTAACAGGTACATGTTGACGTACATGATGTATACGTGTACGTGTATACGTGATGTATATTCGGGCTTTCAGCTGCAGGTCTGAATCTTTATTAAAGTTTTTAATGAATTTGAAACTGCAGTAGATTTCTAAAGAGCAACTCAATGATAACATATAATATAATAATAATCACACCTTTAAAATAATTAGTTAATGGCCTGTTTTGAATGTTTTAAAATTAAGATGAAGTTAATTAATTGTTGCTGAGAAATGTGTTTTATTGTTCTGTTCCTTCAAATAATAAACACAGAAAATAAAAAGACTAATAAATTAATTTCATATTAATAATAATTTAAAAATGTAGCAAACAAGACATTAAGTGTTGTAATTATTGGCAGAATAAGTTGTGTTTTCATCTTTTCATCCAGTGTTCCCAGTGTTCCCAGTCAGGAGGATAAACAGCTGCTTTAATATCGAATCAAATATCGATGAATGCATCACGTCTTATTTAGTAACGACTGTCATTTCCAAAAAGCAGAAACATTGTTATTTATTTTTCTGCAGTTGCATCTTTAGATCAGATTATTGATGATCTGATTGGTCGGATATCTGTTTCACAGCTGGAGAGCGTCGTGAGCAGCAGAGCTCGGTGCAGTTTGTTTCCCCTCACTTTGTCTCCTCTACAGCGCAAAAAAAAAAAACAACAACCGGCAGAAAATGACCCCCGTTCCCTTTCAAACATCCTCTGCAGGCGGATCGGAGACCCGGAGACGCAGCTTCATCACAAACTGCTAAACTTTCCCAAAAAAAGTACAAAATCACAGACAGAAAAACAGGATTAAAATCAAAGAAATGAAATGTAGAAACAAACAAGTTTCAGTCACAAATCAAGATGCTGAGCAGATTAATAAAAGCTGAAAACAAAACCAGAGCAGCCAGCTGTTGCCATGACAACCTTAAAGACACCTCCTCCTCTTCCTCCTCTTCACTCACACTCAAGACTTAAAAAGCTCTCATGCAGAACAGATCGGCCTCAAAGCTTCGATATAAAACCAAACCAACACTCTCACTATAAAAATATCCTGCAGCCTGCGTCATGTCTGTACAGTCTCAGTGTGAGTTTGTGTTAATGCAGCTTTAAAGTTCTGGAAACGTGTTGTTGTTGTGTTTTCTGGATCTACCGACAGATGAACATCTGACATCTATTAAAAGTTCAAAAAGAAAAAAAAAAACATTCCTTTTCTAAAAATTGTGTAAAACGTGAACCAACGTCTGAACTATAAATGTGCATTTTCTTCATCGTCTTTGTGTCTGCTGATAAAACGTCTTTGTGCATTTCCCAGCATGCCTCTCTGTGTGCTTTTCCTGACAGTCTTCATCACTTCGCTCACGTCGGAGCAACAAAAGCAAAAAAATAAACGGATCTCAAACCTGAAGCACAGCGGAGCCTTCTTCTTCTTCTTCTCTTTTAAACATCTGAACGACACGCTTCAAATGTGTTTAAAGGTGTTAAACTGAGCTCTGACACCTGCTGACAGGAAGTTAGTACAACTCACAACCCGAAACATCTTTAATCTGCATCAGGAGAATCTGAATATTTGAGAGTTTAAAGGATCACATCACATTATTCACTAAGTTGTTTCTGTTGGTAAAACTTTATTTTACAGCTCCTTTCATTTTGTGCTCATTTCCTGGAAAGATTCAGGAATCTTCAGGTGTTTAATGTTTAGGACGAATGATTAAAAGCTTGCAGAGTTTTATCTAATCTAGCTCGTCCATGTTTTTACAGCTTGTACTGTTGGACTGTTTACCTGTAAAGTACAAACGTCTTCAAAATAAACACAGCAGCTGCTTCACTGTAATAAAACGCTGACACATGTGAACCCAAACAGCCTGTAAGCAGCTTCTAGTGGAGTATAAAATTAGAGGAGCTGTAAAATAAAGTGTCACCTTTGTGTTTTTAATCTAATAAATGAAAACTCAGATTAAACAGATTAAAGTCCCTCACACCGAGGGAGGATCAGCCACACGGCTTTACTTTCTTCTTCTGTCCTCATGAGGAGAACCTTCTTCTTCTTCTTCTTCTCTGCCTTTAAACACTCTGCTTCCTGTCCCACCCTCAGGTGTGGGTCAGTGGGGGCGGAGTCAGTGGGCGGAGTCTGAGCCGGCGGCACCCAGCTGGTGCCAGTCCACCCAGTGCTGACCAGGAACCAGCCTCTTCAGGGGAATGAAGGTCTCCCCCAGCAGGGTGTTCTCCCAGAACGCCCCGTCCCCCAGGACCCGCAGGTGGATCACCCTCTGGTCCAGGTCCCCCCGAGGGATCCGCTCGTACACCAGCTGCAGGTCAGAGGTCAGAGGTCAGAGGGAAGAAAACAGAGGCAACAAACTGATCTACTGACCAGTATCGTGTGATATATCTGATTCCTCACCACTGCACTGGGTCACATGTTCCTTCATCATGAAGAGTTTGGTCTCGTTAGTTTAGAAACGTCTCCGACTGAAGATCTTCGGTACGTTTATATGATGTGTTTCATATCACAACCTTCACATCAACAGACCCTGAAGCCTCATTTTCAGGTTGTTGCATGAATCAAAACACTAAAACATTGTTTCTGTTTCCACTAAATTACTTACAAACGTTTGCTGAGCTGCAACAACTATTCGATTAATAGATCAGTCGGTTCATTTGAGACTATTTTCATAATACATGAATCATTTTAAAGTGATTTTTAAGTAAAAAAATCCAAACGATGTCTTGTTTAAGGTTCTCAAACGTTAATATTTGCTGCTTTTTCTCATCTTAACATCGTAATAAACTGAATATTTTGTGGTTTTGGACAGAACGAGACGTGTGATTTGACTGGAAAGCGTCGGGGTTAGCGTACCATCTCGTTGTAGGTGGGGTTACAGGTGCGTCGTGCTGCCTTCGTCTTCCTCTTGCTGGTCTTCTGGGGGTCTGGGAGGAGGTAGAGCTTCACATAGGGGTCCGGGTCTGTCCCGTCCTGCAGGGGCTGCTGCACACACACGCACACACACACACACACACACACACACACACACACACACACATTAACACACACAGTCATGTTTCCATCACTTCAGAGAACATTACAATGACTTACATTTATTTCCTGGAGACTTATGACCACATACCTAATCCCCCAACCCCCTAACCCTCCAACCCCCTAACCCTAATCCTCTAACCCTAACCCCCTAACCCTAATCCTCTAACCCCCTAACCCTAACCCTCTAACCCTAACCCTAATCCTCTAACCCCCTAACCCTAACCCCCTAACCCTCCAACCCTAACCCCCTAACCCTAATCCTCTAAACCTAACCCTCCAACCCTAACCCCCTAACCCTAATCCTCTAACCCTAACCCCCTAACCCTAATCCTCTAACCCCCTAACCCTAACTTTCTAACCCTAATCCTCTAACCCCCTAACCCTAACCCTCTAACCCTAACCCCCTAACCCTCCAACCCTAACCCTAACCCTCTAACCCTAACCCTAATCCTCTAACCCCCTAACCCTAACCCCAACCCTCTAACCCTAACCTCCTAACCCTAATCCTCTAACCCCCTAACCCTAATCCTCTAACCCTAACCCCCTAACCCTAACTCTCCAACCCTAACCCTCTAACCCTAATCCTCTAACCCCTAACCCTCTAACCCTAACCCCCTAACCCTCCAACCCTAACCCTAACCCTCCAACCCTAACCCCCTAACCCTAATCCTCTAACCCCCTAACCCTAACCCCAACCCTCTAACCCTAACCCCCTAACCCTAATCCTCTAACCCCCTAACCCTAATCCTCTAACCCTAACCCTCTAACCCCCTAACCCTCCAACCCTAACCCCCTAACCCTAATCCTCTAACCCTAACCCCCTAACCCTAATCCTCTAACCCCCTAACCCTAACTTTCTAACCCTAATCCTCTAACCCCCTAACCCTAACCCTCTAAACCTAACCCCCTAACCCTCCAACCCTAACCCTAACCCTCTAACCCTAACCCTAATCCTCTAACCCCCTAACCCTAATCCTCTAACCCTAACCCTCTAACCCCCTAACCCTCCAACCCTAACCCCCTAACCCTAATCCTCTAACCCTAACCCCCTAACCCTAATCCTCTAACCCCCTAACCCTAACTTTCTAACCCTAATCCTCTAACCCCCTAACCCTAACCCTCTAACCCTAACCCCCTAACCCTCCAACCCTAACCCTAACCCTAATCCTCTAACCCCCTAACCCTAACCCCAACCCTCTAACCCTAACCTCCTAACCCTAATCCTCTAACCCCCTAACCCTAATCCTCTAACCCTAACCCCCTAACCCTAACTCTCCAACCCTAACCCCCTAACCCTAATCCTCTAACCCTAACCCTCTAACCCCCTAACCCTCCAACCCTAACCCCCTAACCCTAATCCTCTAACCCTAACCCCCTAACCCTAATCCTCTAACCCCCTAACCCTAACTTTCTAACCCTAATCCTCTAACCCCCTAACCCTAACCCTCTAACCCTAACCCCCTAACCCTCCAACCCTAACCCTCTAACCCTAACCCTAATCCTCTAACCCCCTAACCCTAACCCCAACCCTCTAACCCTAACCTCCTAACCCTAATCCTCTAACCCCCTAACCCTAATCCTCTAACCCTAACCCCCTAACCCTAACTCTCCAACCCTAACCCTCTAACCCTAATCCTCTAACCCCTAACCCTCTAACCCTAACCCCCTAACCCTAATCCTCTAACCCCCTAACCCTAATCCTCTAACCCTAACTCTCTAACCCCCTAATCCTCTAACCCTAACCCCCTAACCCTAATCCTCTAACCCTAACCCTCTAACCCCCTAACCCTAACTTTCTAACCCTAACTCTCCAACCCTAACCCTCTAACCCTAACCCTCTAACCCTAACCCCCTAACCCTCCAACCCTAACCCTCTAACCCCCTGAACCTAATCCTCTAACCCTAACCCTCTAACCCCAACCCTCCAACCCCCTAACCCTAACCCCCTAACCCTAACTTTCTAACCCTAACTCTCCAACCCTAACCCTCTAACCCTAACCCTCTAACCCCCTAACCCTAACTTTCTAACCCTAACTCTCCAACCCTAACCCTCTAACCCTAACCCCCTAACCCTCCAACCCTAACCCTCCAACCCTAACCCTCTAACCCCCTAAACCTAACCCTCCAACCCCAACCCTCTAACTCCCTAACCCTCTAATCCCCTAACCCTCTAACCCTAATCCTCTAACCCCCTAATCCCCTAACCCTAATCCTCTAACCCTAACCCTCTAACCCTAACCCCCTAACCCTCCAACCCTAACCCTAACCCTAACCCTCCAACCCTAACCCTCTAACCCCCTAAACCTAATCCTCTAACCCTAACCCTCCAACCCCAACCCTCTAACTCCCTAACCCTCTAATCCCCTAACCCTAACCCTCTAACCCCCTAACCCTAACCCTAATCCTCTAACCCTAATCCTCTAACCCCCTAACCCTCCAACCCCAACCCTCTAACTCCCTAACCCTCTAATCCCCTAACCCTAACCCTCTAACCCTAATCCTCTAACCCCCTAATCCCCTAACCCTAATCCTCTAACCCTAACCCTCTAACCCTAACCCCCTAACCCTCCAACCCTAACCCTAACCCTCCAACCCTAACCCTCTAACCCCCTAAACCTAATCCTCTAACCCCCTAACCCTCCAACCCCAACCCTCTAACCCCCTAACCCTAACCCCCTAACCCCAACCCTCTAACCCCCCAACCCCCTAACCCTAATCCTCTAACCCCCTAACCCTAACCCTCTAACCCTAACCCCCTAACCCTCCAACCCTAACCCTCCAACCCTAACCCTCTAACCCCCTAAACCTAATCCTCTAACCCTAATCCTCTAACCCCCTAACCCTAACCCCCTAACCTTAACTTTCTAACCCTAACCCTCCAACCCCAACCCTCTAACTCCCTAACCCTCCAACCCTAATCCTCTAACCCTAACCCTCTAACCCCCTAACCCTCCAATCCTAACCCTCCAACCCTAACCCTCTAACCCCCTAAACCTAATCCTCTAACCCTAACCCTCTAACCCCCTAACCCTAACCCCCTAACCTTAACTTTCTAACCCTAACCCTCCAACCCCAACCCTCTAACTCCCTAACCCTCCAACCCTAATCCTCTAACCCTAACCCCCTAACCCCAACCCTCTAACCCCCTAACCCTAACCCCCTAACCTTAACTTTCTAACCCTAACCCTCCAACCCCAACCCTCTAACTCCCTAACCCTCCAACCCTAATCCTCTAACCCTAACCCCCTAACCCCAACCCTCCAACCCCCTAACCCTAACCCCCTAACCCTAACTTTCTAACCCTAACTCTCCAACCCTAACCCTCTAACCCTAACCCTCTAACCCCCTAACCCTAACTTTCTAACCCTAACTCTCCAACCCTAACCCTCTAACCCTAACCCCCTAACCCTCCAACCCTAACCCTCCAACCCTAACCCTCTAACCCCCTAAACCTAACCCTCCAACCCCAACCCTCTAACTCCCTAACCCTCTAATCCCCTAACCCTCTAACCCTAATCCTCTAACCCCCTAATCCCCTAACCCTAATCCTCTAACCCTAACCCTCTAACCCTAACCCCCTAACCCTCCAACCCTAACCCTAACCCTAACCCTCCAACCCTAACCCTCTAACCCCCTAAACCTAATCCTCTAACCCTAACCCTCCAACCCCAACCCTCTAACTCCCTAACCCTCTAATCCCCTAACCCTAACCCTCTAACCCCCTAACCCTAACCCTAATCCTCTAACCCTAATCCTCTAACCCCCTAACCCTCCAACCCCAACCCTCTAACTCCCTAACCCTCTAATCCCCTAACCCTAACCCTCTAACCCTAATCCTCTAACCCCCTAATCCCCTAACCCTAATCCTCTAACCCTAACCCTCTAACCCTAACCCCCTAACCCTCCAACCCTAACCCTAACCCTCCAACCCTAACCCTCTAACCCCCTAAACCTAATCCTCTAACCCCCTAACCCTCCAACCCCAACCCTCTAACCCCCTAACCCTAACCCCCTAACCCCAACCCTCTAACCCCCCAACCCCCTAACCCTAATCCTCTAACCCCCTAACCCTAACCCTCTAACCCTAACCCCCTAACCCTCCAACCCTAACCCTCCAACCCTAACCCTCTAACCCCCTAAACCTAATCCTCTAACCCTAATCCTCTAACCCCCTAACCCTAACCCCCTAACCTTAACTTTCTAACCCTAACCCTCCAACCCCAACCCTCTAACTCCCTAACCCTCCAACCCTAATCCTCTAACCCTAACCCTCTAACCCCCTAACCCTCCAATCCTAACCCTCCAACCCTAACCCTCTAACCCCCTAAACCTAATCCTCTAACCCTAACCCTCTAACCCCCTAACCCTAACCCCCTAACCTTAACTTTCTAACCCTAACCCTCCAACCCCAACCCTCTAACTCCCTAACCCTCCAACCCTAATCCTCTAACCCTAACCCCCTAACCCCAACCCTCTAACCCCCTAACCCTAACCCCCTAACCTTAACTTTCTAACCCTAACCCTCCAACCCCAACCCTCTAACTCCCTAACCCTCCAACCCTAATCCTCTAACCCTAACCCCCTAACCCTAACCCTCTAACCCCCTAACCCTAACCCCCTAACCTTAACTTTCTAACCCTAACCCTCCAACCCCAACCCTCTAACTCCCTAACCCTCCAACCCTAACCCTCCAACCCTAATCCTCTAACCCTAACCCTCTAACCCCCTAACCCTAACCCCCTAACCTTAACTTTCTAACCCTAACCCTCCAACCCCAACCCTCTAACCCTCCAACCCTAACCCTCCAACCCTAACCCTCTAACCCCCTAAACCTAATCCTCTAACCCTAACCCTCTAACCCCCTAACCCTAACCCCCTAACCTTAACTTTCTAACCCTAACCCTCCAACCCCAACCCTCTAACTCCCTAACCCTCCAACCCTAATCCTCTAACCCTAACCCCCTAACCCCAACCCTCTAACCCCCAACCCTAACCCCCTAATCCCCTAACCCTAATCCTCTAACCCTAACCCTCTAACCCTAACCCCCTAACCCCCTAACCCTCCAACCCTAACCCTCTAACCCCCTAAACCTAATCCTCTAACCCTAACCCTCTAACCCTAACCCCCTAACCCTCTAACCCTAACCCTCTAACCCCCTAAACCTAATCCTCTAACCCTAACCCTCTAACCCTAACCCCCTAACC
>NC_058109.1:552080-557080 GCF_914725855.1 Thunnus albacares
GTGTGTGTAGGTGTATAGGTGTGTGTACAGGTGTACAGGTGTGTGTAGGTGTGTGTAGGTGTGTAGGTGTGTAGGTGTGTAGGTGTGTGTACAGGTGTGTGTACAGGTGTGTGTACAGGTGTGTGTACCTTGTCGTACTGCTCGTCAGTGGGGTTGTGTTTCTGCAGCCAGTCAGCCAGCGGTCGGTCTTTGAAGGAGCCGGTGACTCCGTGCTCCACCTGGATCTTCCTCAGAGTGTCGGCCTGTGGAATCATCTCCACCATACCTGAGAACAGGTGACAACAACACACCTGTCAATCATCATCATACACACAACGTCCTGCTGAGCCAAATGTGGAATCAGATAAAGGAGAGTGAATATTGGACAGAAACTCGACTCCACATCTGATGAAGACCAGAGGACAGATCATCTTTATTATAATTACTGCAGGTTTGAGAACGGATCCTTGGATGGTTTGTTTATGATAAAGACGTCAATATCAGCTGATTTGTTATTATCAGGTCTTTTACAATCAAATATTTGTGTGTATCAGCATCTGTGAGGCTCTGTTATGAATATCAATGACCTGTAATTAAAATGATAAGTTAGAATATGTAACGATCAGCAGAGTAAAACTGCTTTAAAGAAGCCCCGCCCCCTGCTGGAGGTAAAGGTGAGCGTGATGTCATCTCTCCTGCAGCAGGGGGGGGCGGGGCCTCTGTCCTCACCTCGTCCTCTGCCGGTGGAGAAACATTTGAAGATGACCATCCTCATGTCCAGACCCTCCTGGATCCAGATCTTGTTCATGATGCGGATGATCTGCAGAGTCAGCATGTCCTGCCGCAGGTCGTCCCCCGACTGGAACGGAGACAGAGACGTCAGCCAGAGGTCAGAGGTCAACAGTGTTTCATCATCATCATCATCATCTACTGAACATCACGTCATGACTGTGCAGATTCAGGCTGGAGATGAAAAAACAAACATCTGACCTTGAAGATGACGTTGACGTTGTCTCCCAGAGGGTCGAGGTTTTGGAAGGACAGTTTGAGAGGAACAGCGTTGGAGTTGAAGAAGGAACACGACTAAAAATCACAGAGAAGAAGAACTTACACATATTTATCTGTTGTCCACTGATTGCTTTCTGGTCATTTTGTGGGCTTCTTGTTGTTTCTAAATTATGTTGGCTTAGTTTCTTTGTTGTTGTTTGTTTGTTTGTTTGTCTCAGGGGGGTCAGCTGCGTCAGCCTCCGGCTCCTCTCACATCGTTTTAAATGCTGTATTATCTGGACTTCATGCAGTTTTATGTTTGTGCAAATAAAATGTCATTATTTACAAAAAAAATGCAGCCGGTGAAGATGACGACTCACATAGAAGCAGAAAGCAGATGTTTATTTTATTATAATATTATTTATTTTATCTGAACAAACGAACAAACAAAAAAAAGGATAAAGATCGATGCAGCAGAAGCTCTTACATTAGCCAACTAACGCTGACTCACATGACATCATCAGTGACATCATCAGCTCCCTGTGTGTGTGTGTGTGTGCGTAGGTGTGTGTGTGTGTGTGTGTAGGTGTGTGTGTGTGTGTGTGTGTGTGTGTAGGTGTGTGTGTGTGTGTGTGTGTGTGTGTGTGTGTAGGTGTGTGTGTGTGTGTGTGTGTGTGTGTGTGTGTGTGTGTGTGTGTGTGTAGGTGTGTGTGTGTGTAGGTGTGTGTGTGTGTGTGTGTGTGTGTGTGTAGGTGTGTGTGTGTGTGTGTGTGTGTGTGTGTGTAGGTGTGTGTGTGTGTGTGTAGGTGTGTGTGTGTGTGTAGGTGTGTGTGTGTGTGTGTAGGTGTGTGTGTGTGTGTGTGTGTGTGTGTGTGTGTGTGTGTGTGTAGGTGTGTGTGTGTGTGTGTGTGTGTGTGTGTAGGTGTGTGTGTGTGTGTGTGTAGGTGTGTGTGTGTGTGTGTAGGTGTGTGTGTGTGTAGGTGTGTGTGTGTGTGTGTGTAGGTGTGTGTGTGTGTGTGTGTAGGTGTGTGTGTGTGTGTGTAGGTGTGTGTGTGTGTAGGTGTGTGTGTGTGTGTGTGTGTGTAGGTGTGTGTGTGTGTGTGTGTAGGTGTGTGTGTGTGTGTGTGTGTAGGTGTGTGTGTAGGTGTGTGTGTGTGTGTGTGTAGGTGTGTGTGTGTGTGTGTGTAGGTGTGTGTGTGTGTGTAGGTGTGTGTGTGTGTGTGTGTGTGTGTGTGTGTGTGTAGGTGTGTGTGTGTGTGTGTGTAGGTGTGTGTGTGTGTGTGTGTAGGTGTGTGTGTGTGTGTGTAGGTGTGTGTGTGTGTAGGTGTGTGTGTGTGTGTGTGTAGGTGTGTGTGTGTGTGTGTGTGTAGGTGTGTGTGTGTGTGTGTAGGTGTGTGTGTGTGTAGGTGTGTGTGTGTGTGTGTGTAGGTGTGTGTGTGTGTGTGTAGGTGTGTGTGTGTGTGTAGGTGTGTGTGTGTGTGTGTGTGTGTGTGTGTGTAGGTGTGTGTGTGTGTGTGTGTAGGTGTGTGTGTGTGTGTGTGTGTGTGTGTAGGTGTGTGTGTGTGTAGGTGTGTGTGTGTGTGTGTGTGTGTGTGTAGGTGTGTGTGTGTGTGTGTGTGTGTAGGTGTGTGTGTGTGTGTGTGTAGGTGTGTGTGTGTGTGTTCTTACCTGGATGTTGATTCCTCGGACCAGCAGGGCCGGGTTCAGAGGAAGTCTACAGCTGCTGTTCACAGAGAAGAACTGCTTCATCTCCTCCAGACCGTCTCTGAGGACAGACTGTCACACACACACACACACACACACACACACACATACACACACACACACACACACACATCCATGGCAGTTATTACATACGACTCTTCATGTTACTACAATAAGAGCACATGAAACATGAAATGTTTTATTCACTTGTTTCAATGTTATTAATATTTTTTAACAGAAATATAATTTGATGTAAAGCAGTTTGAGCTGCTGTGAAAACTGCTGTATACATTAAAGTCATTATTATTATTATTATTATTATTATTATTATTATTATTATTATTATTATTATACTGCTGTGACGTCTGATTTATTAATCAGTGTTTAATTAACATGGGAGGTAAATGGAAGCGGGTGCTGCCCTCTGCTGGACTGACACTGAACTGTCTGAAATATTCTTCTAAATGTTCAAACACAAATACGTTTGTATATTTTTACCAGATAATTTTTTCGTTAATGCAGTTAATGATTTCATTTTTGATGAACTGCTGTAACGAGCAAACTTCTCCGGGGGATCAATAAGTCTGATCATAGTGACATCACAGTTTATAAAGATGATCAGAGCTTTCAAATCTAATCAATAATCAACTCCACGCATTTGGGCCAGTTCATTTTATATATATATATTTAAAATGATGGTTTTCCAGGTTTTCCAGGTTTTCCATGAATCCTGGATTGATTTGACGAGTTAACTGTCCAGGTGTGTCCCTCCCACCTGTCTGCTGGACGGCGTGGCGTCTCGGACTTTCTGCGCCACCTTGGCGAGGACGGAGACGAGCCAGCACTGACGGTCGAACTCGTCACGGAGACCTCGACCGACGCAGCAGAGCAGAGCGGCGAGCAGGTGCTGATAGCGAGCGCTGAACTGGCTGTCCTGCAGGTTGTCCTTCAGCAGCCTGACACACAGCAACCACACACAAGTGTCCCTTTAACCGCAGTGCGGATCCATCACAGTATGACATCATTTATTGATGATTAACTGGAGATTTCCAACATCAGAGTTTGACACTAACGACATCAACGTTCACAGCGAGACACTTCATCTAACAGGAAGTAAAGTGCAAAAGCCCGACCCCTCAGATTTATCTGCTGACCCTTTGGAGGGGCCCGACCCCTAGGTTGGGAACCACTGGACTAAACTAGCTAACTGTATATAAAGTAGTGTAAACTAGCTCCACCTCCAGCAGCTACAACAGTAACATGCTGCTCTAACACTGATGCTTCACTATTAATAATCTAATGATGTCATATATAATAATATATCAGTCAGAGGGACCAAACCACTACTTTTACTGCAATACTTTAACTACATCAAGCTCATAATACTTATGTACTTTTACTGCAATACTTTAACTACATCAAGCTCATAATACTTATGTACTTTTACTGCAATACTTTAACTACATCAAGCTCATAATACTTATGTACTTTTACTGCAATACTTTAACTACATCAAGCTCATAATACTTATGTACTTTTACTGCAATACTTTAACTACATCAAGCTCATAATACTTATGTACTTTTACTGCAATACTTTAACTACATCAAGCTCATAATACTTGTGTACTTTTACTGCAGTACTTTACTACTCGTGTCTTCTTGTGTGTGTGCTGTTTACTGAGCGTCAGGCTGCAGCTCACCAGAAGAGGTAGTGAGCGATGCGAACGTCTCCGACGGCTCTGCGTAACAGGAAGCGGACCAGAGAGCTGTCCAGGTAACACTCGTACTTCAGAGCCTGAGACAGAAACACAGAACAGCTGATCACATGATCTGCAGTAACATCAGCTGTTAGCTGCTGTCTGCAGGAACAGGAATCAACCACTAGACTGTCTCCACGGTTTCCTCTCCTGGTTACTGGTTACTGGTGACTGGTTACTGGTCACTGGTTACTGGTCACTGGTGACTAGTTACTGGTGACTGGTTACGGATTACTGGTGACTGGTTACTGGTGACTGGTTACTGGTGACTGGTCGGCCTGGAGTCTTATACCGGGTTCATGTTTATTCTGGGATGAGATCTGGTCTTGTTATAGAAGATCATCAGTTCATAATATACACACTGTTAAAGATTAAACTATTCAACAGCATAAGTTGTTAAAATTAGCGTTACCATGACAACATTAAAATGCTGCTGTCAGCAGAATATTGATCACTATTAATATTCCAATGAAAAGGTAAATAAAACACTAACGTGGGGACATTCTGCTGCGATGCTTCTGTATTTGTGTGTTTTTACTTGTAACGGAGTATTTTTATTGGAGTATTGCTA